>NW_007729223.1:52582-99010 GCF_000696425.1 Galeopterus variegatus | reverse complement strand
AAAAAAAAAAGACAAAAAGGAAAAAAAAAAAAAAAAAAAAAAAAACACTGGCTCTTAAAGTTCCACTCAGAAGTGACACATGTCCTTTGCTCAGATTTCAGGCAAAGCAAGTCACATAAGTAATTGCAGAATCTACTCCAAAGAAAGTACTAGTTTAAGTAGTAATGTAGTTCTCACCAGAAAAAAATGTACCATAAATCTGTAATTATTTTGCCTGAATTCCCTTGGTTCCCTACTTCACTTCACAAGTGAAAAGCAGAAACCTAAAAGCAGAAACATATTGCACAAATGAGGAGTCAAAAACTGAGACAAAGGTATGCGGTTGCAAAATGGCCATTTATTGCCTACAGGGGAAGGAAAGGGAGGGAGAGAAGGGGAAGTACACAGGTGCAAGGAAACAAGCATATATTTAGCCCTATACATCATGTGTGAGCAGTACCCAATCTCCAAAATGGAAAAAAGTATTTTGTCATCTGACATAGTAGTTAAGGTTCTTAAGCACCTCCCTTCTGAGCTGCCACAAGATTTAAAAGGCAGGACTGCTTTGTTTAGTCAATGTTCATATTAATGAAAAAATACTACCACCCAACTGTGTCCTTTTGCACGCACATTTTGTACAGTGTCTACTGTGAAAAACATCTCAGCTGAGCAGTTTGGTCAAGATTCAAACTCATCAACTGTTTAATAAATAGAAAAATAAAGCAGCTGGTGATTTTGTCAGAGAGAATGTGTTCAGTAAGAGTAAAACCACTTTCTCCGGGGAAAGTGGAAATGTTCATCCTCCTCAAAATATTCCAAGTATTCCTATTGAACTCTATACCTCAGCTTCTCCTGGATGAAAGAATTGTTTGCATTTGGACAACTGTACGAATGCCCGTAGTGCACTTCTCAGTGCTGCTGGTGTTTAAGAAATTTGCCACTCACAACACTGAACAGTTCCAGATCCAGTGTGCAGTAACACAGCCATCCAAACCCCTCTCCCCCAAAAGTTGGCAGAGCACCGCTCAGGAATTTCACAGGTAAGGGAATATATTTTTAGCAAGTTAAGCACAGAGAAAGAACAGTACAGTTTCTGAATAAATACAAAGCCAGATACTGCATCACTTACTGCATCAAAATTGAAACAAGTAGCAGGATACTAAGTCTGTTCAAAAAGAAGCAAAGCCATTGTTTGACACGTCAACACTGAGCCAATCTTGTGAGTTCAGATAATTTACATATAACAAATTGATAGCTTGAAAGAAAACACATCAGTAATTTGAAATTAACGCAAAACTGAAACGAGCAAGAAAGGACCACTTCAGAGAGAGCTACCATGATTCTTATGGTTTAGAGTTAAGTGACACACAAACAGGGAAATTACCTAAATTAAGGGAGATTGTTATAACAAAAATAACTACTTACAGGTGCCAAACTATGCCTTCTGAAAGATTCTGAAAGCTGCACATACCGTGCTACCATGCCAAGAGTCATATCACTTGGCATTTGCATACCCTTTTCATAATGTTATTTCTGATGACATACTTCTAATTTCAGCTCAATACAACATATGATGTGCCACAAAAAATTAACATTTAATAGTCAGAAATGTCTATTTCATATGCTTTGAAAGTGAGAGCTATTTTACTTAAAAATATTCCATTACTTCAACGCTATGTTTGCTGAATGAAAACTTCAACACACTTTTTTTCCTTTGGTTCCAAGAATAACGCAAGTCTAACCAAACTTATGTCAAAAGAAATTACTAACTAGGTTAATAAAGCTTGCTTCTCTTGGTATCTCCCTATTTCTTGTTGTGGAACTTGTGATTTAACATAGAAGTTTACATAAAGAAGGTATTTTGTTAAAACAAGAAATACGCATGCTGTCCCTTACCACCTTCCTTTTGTGTTCAGAACATCTTGCAGTAGAGATATAAGGGTTTTTCTTTTTCCCCTTAAGCTTTTAGGTGACACATAAAATAAAAATGGGCATATCACTTTATAAAGTGAAAGATGCTCTTGGGATCTTTCTTAAACAGATTATAATTTTGGTAAAAGGCCAGCTTAAAGATGTACTGATTTACTTATGTTTGAATTTAAATTTGGTGATTATGATGCTATTACATAATTAAAATTGCTCAAAGCAACCATAAGCATAAAAGTTCTCATCTGTCTACAAATTCAAAACTTTAGTTGAAGTTCTTGGCTTAGAAAAATAATTCTAACTTCCCCAATTAATTTGTCTGTCTACAATTCACAGAGTTCTACAAACATAATACAATTCAAAAGGAAAGGGGTAAACACATCTACACATTAGAAAGTTAATTTTTTCTGAAGAGGAGGGCAGGTGGGAGAAAGAGAAAGAGAATACTTTACAAATGTGAGAATTCACATTTCTGTCAAAATATATGTATAAATACTATTTTGAAAATGTGCCATAGTCTTCACTTGCAATAAAACCATTATCATAGGAAAAACTAAAGTTTTCTGTGACAAAAGCAACTGATTGGTCAGTATATTTTGCAAAGCTGTTAAAAATATCTCAGGAACTCAGAATATAAAAGCTTAGAATGAAATAAATATTAGAATTGTCAATTTTTATTGCTAGAAAATCTAGCCTTGCATTAGGAATGACAAACCATATGCCTCTGGTTCCTTCAAAGAACATATTTAACCTATTTTTCCTTGTGCTTTCTCTACTCTTTGCCATTTGATATCAAAAGTACAAATGGCATTAGTGATTTTTAGAAATTCTTGGAAATGCAAATACAAACTTAAATTTTTATCCATTTAACAATATATACTTAGGAGGCAGAAGTTTTAAATGGAACACAACGTTTGCCCATGTTCCAGTTTTAATGTACCACATCCTCAATTCTAAAACATTTTACCATAGAATCAAGTGATATGAGCCTTACAAATCTTTCAACTTTCTCCCTTGCTCTTCTGTGAATTTATATAATTTTAAGACACCAAAAAATAGGGGCATATAAGAGCTTTATATTTCTGCAAACTACAAAACTAAAATACAGTGGCTTCTTTAATACATTCACACAGGATGCTTATTAGTAAAATTAAATATCTGCCTAAGAATATCAGAAAAGTAATTTGAAAAGAAAGCTTGGAACAAGGCAAATGGGAGAGGGGAAAAAGCTGGTCTCAGAACCCATTGTGCCATACCTGACTTTAACATGTGATATTCAAACAAACGTTCACACACCTTGTACATCAAAGAAATAAAACAAAAATATTCAGCTATGTCATACAAAATTTTTTTTTTTACATAAAACATCATAAATCTTGAACAGATTTACTATATCTCAATTCTAAAAAGTTGCCTATAGAATGGTGCTGGGATTCTGATCTCTGCTTGCTTTTAGGCAGTGCTGTTGCTTAAAAGTTGACACCAGGCACAATATTTTAAAACAAAGTTAACGAGCAAGGAGCAGTAAGTGGATTTGAGCCTTTCCCAGATGTCAGTCCTGAGGATGCTGCAATATTCCCCATCAAAGTGTGTAAAGCTATGAGGCAGATACCAATGCCTGAGAAAGTGGGTGACTTGACATGCAGGATTTGAGCCTTTCCCAGATGTCAGTCCTGAGGATGCTGCAATATTCCCCACCAAAGTGTGTAAAGCTATGAGGCAGATACCAATGCCTGAGAAAGTGGGTGACTTGACATGCACTTGTATGACTGTTACAATGGCAAACAGTGGTTTTCCCTTCCTCAAACAACACTGTTTTAATAAATTTAAAGAACAATCCAGTTCTTTGACAATGACATCATATTTAACAGTTTTAAAAAAATAATACATCACAATCCAAAAATGCCTAAATTTTCTTTTATCTTCAGATAAAATATGCAGCATAAAGCTTTTTAACTTAATTCTGAGAACTAGAAAGTATATTAGCATATATATTTTACTTTCATTGAATTTATACCATATGTCATTCACCTCTTCCTTTTGGCTTCTCACTGCCAAAGTTCCAAATGGCATGAGTTTTAACAAGACAATGCTGAGGACAGCAGCATTTCTGATCATCTGAATTGGCAGCTCAGAACAGATACCACTCCTTTTACAGAGGGAACATAGGGTGAAGGGTGTGTGAAATTCGGGCAATGGGCAAAAGGGAAACCGTGCACATGAAATTTGGGTTACCATGCCCCAAGTGTGGGTACCACCTAAAACATAACACAATTACCTACTTCAACAAAGCTACTACTAACATTACTAAAACCACATTAAAAATACACAGGATAATGAAGGGTTTGAAAGAGTGCATTTGGAAGCAGAGAGAACCCAATTACACACCTTCCTGCAACAGAGTGCCTTGATCATACACAAAATAAACTTAAGCTGTTTACAATGTTTCCCAATTTTTTTTTATTTTTTCCCTCTACATTTAACTATTTAAAAAGTTTTTTATTAATAAATGGGCTCCTCTGTGGTTCATATACAATCATAAGTGAACTTTAAATTCCATTTTATACAAACATCTCAAAAAATATTGGGAGTGAAGTATGGTAAGAAATATTGCTCACATTGCTAATAAACATGCGTGTATGAAAGGAGGAAAGTATTTTGTTAGTGCATATACCTCCAGAGCAGAAAACCCACCCAAAAGATCTAAAATAAAACATACAGTAGCTGATTACAAAAAAAGGTAATGTCCACAAAATTAAGTTTTTCATGCTATTCTACTTTCCAGTACTATGCTTCACGTAATCAATTTGAATGGCTAGATGCTGGATGCTTGAGGTATATAAGAAGGAATACCTGCACGTTGAGGAAAATCTGTCATCTTTAAGGGTTTCTTTTTATTTTACTCTTGTACTTTAACATTTCTAAAAGAATATTTTATTTACATCAAACTTCACTGAACTACAATGACATTCCAATTACAGTAGATGACAAACAATGCCTCTATCACTAGGCACTTTTAAAAGGGAGTTTAGGGTTTACAGAACCCTTCTGATGCAATCCCACATAGATATTACATCATCCCACCACCCTCATCCCACTAAAATTACCCTTCAGGGGAAATATTATCTTATATAGCCTGATTAATTTACTACGGGAGAAATTAGTACAAAACGACCAAAGAAAATCCATCAGTTAAGACTAATAAAACAGCCTAAGATGTCAAGTTTGAAAGAGACAAATTGTATATATTTAAAACTAATAAAATTAAATAATTTAAATTTGACCTGTACTTTATATATTAGTGAGACACAAATATAGGCTATTTTCTTTTAAAATTTCATTCACATAATGGAAAATTTGTTTATTAAAAATATCACATTTTGAGACTAGAAACAGTAAAGTGCATGAAAAGTTTAAAATATAAATTTCAGAAAACTCTTATAGCAGCAAAAAAGCAGAATAAAGAAAAACTTAAAAACACAGACACAACCTTTTCCTGTTACTGTGCCATAATTAACATCAAGTAGCCGACCAATTTTTTCCCCCAGAAAATGGTATTATGTTCACTGCCTCTTGAGTCACAGATTTTCCACCTGGCCCCTCTTGGGCAAAAAAAAAAATAATTAAAAAATGATTCCAACATATCTAAAGGCATCCAACAGTTGGGAACAAAACTGGCAGCTTCTACCTGACAGAAATTCAACCCTGACAGACAATGGTAACAAAGATTAAAAGCATATGGTGGCCATTTGGCAGCTAGAGTCAGGAAAAATGATCCAAGGTTTTTAACTACTGCCCCAAATTTGTTCTTTCCCCCCTCAAAATCCATTCCATTGTGACCTCAAAAAAACCAAAACAAACAGCGACTTAACCTACTTTGGGAAACACATGAAATGTGTGTATGGCTTTCCCCTTCTGAAACTTTGATCAGTGTCTTTTTATTGGTTTTTTTTTTTTAATGTTTGACTGTAACAGCAAAAATGATAAAGATCATATAATATCTGTTTTTCCAGCACAACCAGACAGAAAAGAAGCGTGGATAGGAACAATGAAAAACACTAGACACTAATTTTGTGGTCATCCTCAACATACCAAATTCTATTTTCAAAATATGTGGCAGTATAATTTAGCTGTTGTTTTCCTTTTCAGAAAATTGGAGAGACAGGCTTAGAATTAATACTTCTAATAAAGTTATAACTAAGAAGGGGACAAAAAAACAGAGCGAGTCCTCAAAAAACAAAAAACAAAAATAACTACTGTTAGGCAAACAAACTCATGTGCTGTTAAATATTTGATTTTGAAAACATATTGTGCAACCATCATTAATTTCTCAAATTTTCTTATTATGGCTAGATACTATATTATAGTTTATGTACAGATCAAGCAAATTTAAGTGCTTTGTTAATGTGCAAATGACTTGGGGAGCCAAAAGTCAGTTTGTCATAAAGGAAAACAGAAATTCAAGAAAGTTTTCCCTGCAAAGACATGCCATCACTCACTTTAAAATCTTATATATATAGTTTTTAAAAACTGCCTTTTACAAAAATGGTTGGCTTATTTGAAACTGTTCAAAAGAAAGTATCTGTTCTGCAAAAACAAATACACTGTTGTTGGGCCTCAAATTGGTGATTTATCAATTATCAATGCTGACTCCTAATGTAATATGAAGAAGATCCAATTTAAAAACATGTTAAACTAAAACTTTGAAAAGAGTAATACTTTGGTTCCAGCCCTAGTGCCAAATGATATCAATATGCACAAAAATATACAAAGTCTTATAGCAAACACATAATGAAAGGAACCTGAAGAAGCAGCTTAAAAGCCATACTTCACTCCTACATACTTTGATTTACAACTGTACAGGTCCATAGCAACTGATCCCCGTCTTGACGGGGCAGTACTCCACTACCTCCGATTAGGCAAGTGAACACCATTGACAAGAGGCAGGAGCGGAGGGTGGAGTTCAAGTTGTGTTAACAGTGAGAAGTGGTCTGAAGGGATGTGAGGGTGTGGACACCCAGTGATGTTGTTCTCAACCAGCCATTGAGGATCTAAAGGCCCCAGGACACCAAGCACGTTCATATGAGTCTTGGAATAGAAAATGTAGTCAATCACACCCTGGAAAGAGATTGGAGATTGGGAAAAAGAAAAATATATGTTTAGAAAAGAGAAAAACTCAAGATATATAAAGAACAATCCTAGTTTGTAAAAGCAAAATAACTGAGCAACCTATACTTTTGGTACCTATTGTCTTCTTGAAAGTGAGTAAAATAAGGCTCAAGTCTTCAATGGGTATTGCACGAAATAAAGGTGGCTCAACAGGGAAATACAACACCTTATGGGAATCATAAAGCCTTGCATCTATGCATAAGTGGTAAACTGAGAAGCTAAACACACCGAATTATGTCCAGGCATCTTTAGAATTGGCCTGCTTGGTTTAGTGAAATCTAATATGTCAGTATAAATATTAATGGAAACTTTACTAATTTTATCAGTTACAATAAATTAAAAATAAAGATACTTATATACACACATAATTACATGAAAAGGTATGACAAATTAATTATTGTAATGATAATGGCATTTTTTTTCAATTATTTGCACATCAAGATATCCAAACACATCTGAACAAAGTCATGGCCAAACATGTTTTCAGATTTGCTAATCCTAGCTCAGCTTTCCAGATTTGCTTCATACATACAAAATATTACACACAGCTTACTATTCTAATCTATTCTTTAGTTTAAAATACTCATTTTTACAAATCCTGTTATACTATATATACTGGATTTCCTTGCTGCATAAGGACACCTAAGTAAAAATATCAATTGTATCTTTCAGAGCGAGATGATTTGATTTGTCTGACCAGAAAGTCTCAAAACCAGCATGTCTTTATCATCCCAGGCTGTGTATACAAGAGAGCAAAGTCAAATTTCTTCCTATATAGTTCCAATCCAAATCAAAAGAGCCTGAGCCTAAGTAGGGAGAAATGTTTCCATACCTGGAAGTACCTATTTACAAATACTATACATAATAAGTTCTGGCCAGTACTTTAAATGGCATCACAATGTAATAAACTACTTTAAAAAAAAAACTTTTAATGAATTTTCATATTGTGAAATTTTGAAAACTACTACTTCAGTTTGCTGATTTTCATATAAGGACAAATCAATTCTTTTGAGAGAAAAGGCCTTATCCAACCTTACTTGACCACAAATTAAGGAACCTATTTGAGTCCAAGGGGAGGACTTTTGCTATTAATAATCCAAGTCTAAACAGTCAAGGAATATGATCACAAGATATTATTCTTTCAATTTGATGAATGCCTAGTTTTACAGTGAAATTTTGGGAAAAGAGTTAACAGATCAGGGTGGTTTTACTTCCCCTTATGAGACCACCCTTTGCTTCAACTATAAACAAAACACAAATGAAATACTCTCAATTACTTATGTTGAATAAAACTTCTTTTATCATTTTATTAGAGTGCTGTCATGCACATAAGCTACTAAAGTTATCAAATTCTTTGCCCCCAAAAATATGTTAAACACTCCAGAAAGTAAGATGTATTGAACTGGAGGCATGACTTTTAACTATTTTCTTGGTTTAAAACATGCAGAGTAAAAGCTCTTATCATTACCCTTAGTAAGGTCATGTCTGTGAATTCACCCAAATATATGTACATATATATATGTGGGGAAGACCCCTAACTTTAATCATATTCACAAAGGAGTTTATAGACTAATGATTCTTAAACTTTTGATTCAAACTTTTTTTTTAAGAACACTAAAATGTGGGAAAACAGTCTTTATATTTAGTGGAGACTATATTATACAAGTCTATAAAAGTGTATTTCTTTTTTTTTTTGTCTTTTTTCGTGTCCGGCAACGGATCGCAACCCTCAGTGTCGCACCCACACCGGACCGGGACCAGCAACGGGATCACAACCCTCGGTGTTGCGTCCATCCCTCGCTCAGCCAGTGAGCGGGAACCGGTCTGTATGTGGGATCCGAACCCTCGGCGGGAGCGCCGCCGCACCCCCAAGCGGCGCACTTGTAGCAGTGCGCCACCGGGCCGGCCCCAAAAGTGTATTTCTGAAAAAAGTAAAAACAGTGAAAATAGTTTATGAGCTAGCATTATGCTAAGCTTTGTTTTTTAAAAGAATGTGAGAAAATTATAAATTTCATAATGTAACACAGACAGGTTTACTACTTGACGTAATAGGAAAGCTGTGATCATATGTGGGGCTAAGGGTGGGGTGAGGAGCAGCAGTAGCAGGTCTAAATTAAGCTGTTTATTAAACTCACCTGGTCTGCAAGTAATGCTGAGAAAGGAGTAATTCTCCTAACTGCTTATCCTTCAATTTGCTCCAAATCAGTTCTAGATTAAATGAATCTGAGTTCTAAATACTACTCTTCTACATGTCAATCTTATTCACCAATCAAGAAAGTAAACAAATACTAAACCAGGTAAACAAGATTTAACAACACCCCACTGATACAATGGCAGACTACTGTGTTTGGATGTGGATTTAATGCTGATCACATGACATTTTATACTCGATGTTACCTATACTTTTTTTTACTAATTGCCTTCAATACTGGGATAGTTTTACCTGTGTAAAATACTGTTATAAAACTGAAAAGTTCATTGTCTGTTACTTGGACTAAAACCTCAATTCTCTCTAATCAGGTATGCCCTTAATTCATTCTCTGACCATCCTGCCTTCCCATCCCATTCCACCCTCTTATCCCATCCATCTATGCCATCAGCCTATTTACCTTCCCATATTATGCCACTCTCCCACTGATTTACAGCTCTGTCATTCTCTCTCATCCCATCCCATATATATAACATCAAACACACTCTGAACCAGGCATTTCTGTACCTCTTTGGACAATGTAAATGGCTCAATAAGTTTTTTAATCAGTTACTAACATGAATAAGATCTTTTGAAGAAACATCAACAAAAAATTTTAACAAATTCAGATGATTGAGGAAGAGAGCTTAGATTAATACCCCTAATTTTGTTTCTCTGATTTTTGCTGTATGGGCAAGGAACAAGTAACCTTTAAAAAAGTCTAGGTGAGGTAGAATGATTTATTTTTTCCCACTTTTTAACTACACACACACCAAAACAACAAACAGTTGTAGAATTATCACTTATTTAGGAGAACTTTATTACAGGTTTTCTCAGTATGCTGGCAGATGTATTATATATCACTACAGTCACAAGGATAGAATTTAACCTACAGTAAACTGTGTATCGATAAATCTAGAGGTGTTCCTTTAAACTTACACTAGACTAGTGGTGTGCTATAGGCAGCCCGTACTAGCTTTTTTAGCCTCTCTTCCTAACTCTGAGTTCAACGAGATCATGCTGGGAGCACACAATCTGCTGCACTGCACAGAAATCAGTGAACACTACAAATCAGGGCTGCTTTTCCCAGAAAACTGGTTATTAAGTATTTACCAGTACATCACTCATATGTGTAACTAGAACAAAGTGAACTATTACTGAATAGAACTGTCTACCCTAGTAGCAAAAATTCTAAATTAATTCAATTTCTAAGCAATTTTTTTTTTACTTCATGATTACAAAAGCTGATTAATAACAACTACAAATTTATTTCTTGAAAAGGAGCTGACAAACACAAAAAATGGAAAAATGGTTATTGGAGATGTGAAAGAGCCCATTTCATAAATTTCTTTTGGTATTTTATTAAATTCCCTCTAGGCTTCTTATACCAAACCACTTTCTAACCTCTGCATTTCTTCAAGATTGTGTAAGATTTTAGTACAGATGCCTGAAATGACAGACAGTCAAAAAGAGCTACAACAGGAGCTACAGGTAGGCAGTGATCAGAAAATTGGCAATGGAAAATGGATTAATTACAGAATCAATCTTTCTAAAGAATGGCTGGTTTTGTACAATGAGCCCTCCAATTTTTTTTTTCTTACTTTGCAAAAAAAAGCCTTCCTTTTCTCTTTTTAAGTTAGAGTGTTCCATTGCCTGGGAATATATTAGTACTCATGGATATAAAATAGGCAACCTTCTCTAACTGCATCCCAAAAGAAACCTGGAAAATTAAAAAATAATTTTTAAAAAGTACTAAGAAAATTTTGAGAGAATACTATATAAACTAATTCAAGGTCAGTTTAGCTATATTAGGTGCTTATTATTTGGGTTCTTGCTGAAAGTAAGGGATAGTATGGACAGGTGAGGATTTAACTATATTAATACATAAAAAGTGCTTGGAAGAGTACCTGGCACATAGTAAGCATTTTAGAAGTTTTTCCTATTATAAACATTATTTGAAATTTGACCAAATGAGGGTTCAAAAAGAATTCGCAAGACAACAATAATAACCACAAAACCTAACAAACATCCTTCTGTTTAAAGGCATACTTATCCTAGACATTTTGAGAATCAAAAAATTCCTGAATACAATTAATCATAAATATAGAATTTACACCTTTCTTGTCACATGCTTGTATTTGAAATAATTTCTACACCAGCCCAGAGCTGCCACTCACTTTGAAATCAAAGGTGTAATTGGTGTAAGGCATCAAGTTATTTTCATAAGCGCTCTTAAGTTGGAAGCCATGTGTAATTCTCCCTTCTGAGCTTCCATTCTTTCCATTGCAGCTGAAGTTCATAAGACACTCATTGTACCTTAGTTCCTTGAAGTCTTTATGGTTGTCAGCTACTCCTCCATTGCTTAAATATTCCACAACACCTAGTAGAATAAAGAAGAAAGGAACACAACCATTTAGCATTTAGTCCTTACATAAGCATTCACAGCCAAGACCTGTTGCCAAGTGGATGCATCAGGTTCAGAGTGGTTTTATTAGGCTAAGCCATATGAAACTTTTTTCTTGTTAAAAAAAAAAAGATCAAATAGCAACTTCATATGATTCGACTGAATTGAAGGGTATTTCCCTATTTCAGAACAAAGTATCAAGATCACCCAGAAATATCCTCAGCTTTCTTGGTGGTTCTTCAGGCTAAAGATGAATCCCAGGTCCTAGAGTAGCATTCACCAGGAAGGTCTTGACCTAAATGTCTTTGGCATATCATTCCAAACCACAATCTCTTTAGTATTTCCCCACTCTAGGCAGTAAATCAATGACTTTGGGAATATATAAATGTAGTATACATAATAAAAAATCATTTACAACAAATGCATCTTCAACATTTCAACATCTAGTGTCTGCTAGAAAATATCGTTATTTTGAGCTTAAGTGAGTTTTCTCAGTTTGTCATATGCTAGAGGTGTACCACTTGGCCAAAAATATTAGATATGTCCAGTATCACAACCCTTACTTAGTATGATGACTGGTGAACTCTGTTAGAGTCATCTCTTTCTGTTTGTGATCAGGAATGATAGTAAGATAGAATGAGTAAGTGATGAGCACAATGTCAACATGTGTGAAGAGCTCAAAAAGTTATTTATCTAGCATTTACTACATGCCAGACACTGTCCTAAGTGCTTTACACACTGAAACCTCACAAACAACTCTATGAGGTAGATAAACTGATTATCCCCTTATTAAAAATGAGGCACTTAGTGACAGATTGCATAGCTCGTAAGTGGCAGAATGGAGATCCAGCCCTGACAGTCTGGCTCCAGAGTCAGCTATTTTGTGCTGCCAAATGACAGCTACCTGCCTTAAATAAATCAAACGAAATAGGAGGAAAACTTGTATTTGAGAGCAAATCAACTCAGACAAAGGATTAAGAAAAGAGGATGTGATTAAGATGCCAATTGGGCTAGGGGTTGAAAACAAACATTTGTAAACAATGATTTCAGCATTTATTTGCTAAGAAGAGAAAGATATTTTCCAGCTTAGTAACTTTTGAATATTTCAAGTGTAGACATTAAGGTTATTTTATATTTATTGTTGAGTGATTATTTTAAACAATTTTAAGTAGCCTCGTATAGTAGTGATAATATACAAAATTTAGAATATGCTTTGGTAATAGCAAAAGAGTAATTCTTTAATGTTTTACATTTGAAATTTAGTATCTAAAATGCAGAACTGATTTTTACAAAGATCTAAAATAAGTTTGGGATATAAAATAGTTTAGTGGAGCTCAAGAAGTGAAATCCTAGGAGAATTTGATTCTTCTGTACCTAGTATCAGTATTCAAATATCATTTAATGAATTTACTTAAAAGTTACCAATGTTATTACTCTAGGTAGCTAGCTACCCGTGAATATTTTCTGGTTGCCCCTTCAGATCATCCTTCTCCACAGCACTCTGTGCCCAGGAGGCTGATCTTTACTGCATCAAGTGCAAAAACCCCTCCCCCACTACAGCTTCTAGCTGGATTTGGTTAATGGGCAGCCCTGGCAGGAGATCAGAGGACAAGAGAAGAGTAAGATAGGGGTACAAATTTCCGTTTCCCTTCTTGCTGATTTACCAGGGATTGAATGCATTATTCAGTTCAAAACCATCACTCCTATTATATGTCCCGCTCCTACAACTGTAACTACCATTTTCAAGTTCTGATGACAGCTCCCACCACTTTTCTCTTTAGGTGTAGGAGTGGAAAAGGGACCCTAACTCCCCTAGTTAGTGCCAAAGGGGACTGCATCATTCATTGTTTTATTATCCTTAACCCCACCCACACCTTTGGAAATAGCTTCTTTATTAACCTTTCTTCAATTACTCTGTGTCCCATCCCTGGGATTCTCACCGATACATTCCCTAATTTAAAAGATAAATTCTCTACTCAAAAGTAGCTGGCTTTTGAACTAATAGTAAAAACAAAATTGAAAGCAGCAAGGAAATGATGCTATAAATACCTGAATCTGGCAATGAGTTAAGATCTGCACATAGCACCAGCGGGATGGAATTAGGATCTGCAGTTGGGCTGCCAGGCCTACTAGAGGCTTTCTCCAGGATGTTTTTAACCTCTGAGACAAACATCATGGTCTGGATGAGTTTCACATCAGAATACTCTGGGTCCCAATGCATGTGGGCATTTGCCACTATAAGCAGCTGTTTGTCTGCAGCATGAATAGGCTTCATACCTAAATTTAAACATTATAAAAGATAAGGTTATGCTTTATTTTTCAAGAAAAATAGTGTCTTAAGGTTTTCTCAAAAAGATCCATAGCCACTTCATTACTTTTTTCCGAGAATTTATGCCTTCCTTTTATCTCATTAAGTAGTTCTTAGACACTAAAGGGCTGAGATTCTGGTAATCCTAATATGGGGATTACTCTTCTAGATCAAGTCAGCAAACTAGTCCATGGGCTAAATCTGGCTACCCAGATGTTTTTGTACAGCCTGAATGAGCTATATGGATGATTTTATACTTTTTAAAGGGTTCTTTAAAAAAAAAAAAAAAAGACTATAATAGAGACCGTATGTAGCCCACAGAGGCTAAGATATTTACACAATCTGGCCGTTTTCGGAAAAGCTTTGCTGACCCCTACTCTCTACATGCCCAAGTTAGGAATTATACCATGGTATAATGAACATCTGATGATAGTATCTGCAATTTATACGTTCTTACTTAGTTTTAACAAACACTTTTAAATATCTATCATTTAAATGTCACAATAACCTAGTGAGGCAGGCTTTCATTATTTAAGTTACCTATACCTTAATTTAAATTCTTCCCACTGTCCAGTACTCATCCAACCTTGCATTTCCTAAGCACAACAGTGATAAGTCAGTAGTAAAAGGCAGTAACATAATATTAACCTATACAAAATAAGAAAGTGAATTTGCTGCCCAAACAAATTCATACCATCTGCCCAAATAAAGTTATTTTAAAAATGAAGATTAGGGAATAGTATGCTCTTAAAGATTGAACACTAAGGTTTTAGACCTGGCTTTATTACTATTTTGTGTAGTCTTGGGCCAGTCACTTAACATTTTTGATGCTCAGGGTCATGTGGAAAATGTGATACTCAGCTAGAAAATCCCTAAGGTTCTTTATTTTCCTAAAATTATATATTTTTTAATTCTTTCAAAATAAAGATTAACATGGTACTTTCCAAATGGTGGGCAAAATAATACATTGATAATTGTAAAAATTAAATTTAATATAGTTAGTTAACACATGTGCTGACAGAGAAAGATATCCATAAAATATTTAATGCATAAAGCTCAGTATGCATGGCATACTATTTAAATAAAGCTATATACATATATCCTATATATTTATATCTCTATAAAGAAATAAACAAAAGCTATTTCTGGAGCGTATGAATGAGATGAGTGGTCTCTCTCTTTTTACTTTATATACTTTTGGACTGTTGAAATATCAGTGAACATACAAAACTTAAGTTTTCTATTGAAATTTTATAGAAATGTCTCAAATTTATCTATTTAAATATAAACTGGAGAAAAATCCTAATTATCTAAGTCTGCTATTTTGGTAAAGTTAAGTTTCCTTCTAGTCTTACCAAGCTATGATTATTTTTAATATTGAGAAAACAAGTAACTGAAGTATCTGTTATATGTGACAGAAGTAGTCATTTTTAAAGCAATTTGATCATAAGATAAATACTTGCAGCCAAAATCTTCTAAGTTGTCTCCTTTTCCTGGAACTATAAAGTGTTAATTTTGTCTATCAATTAAATATTCACTGTATTAAATATTAAAAATTTGATCCTTCAAAGGAGCCATACACACTTTCTATATTCTTAAAGTCCCCTTCTATGAGTGTAAGAGACATGTATTTCAGAATGTGGAAGTGTCTACTGTATAACTTAGAATGACTCTTCTATAAATTAAAAAGCAAGTAAAACTCCAAAAGAAATTTAATTTTCACAATACCAGAAAAAAGTACCAAACTTTTGAGAATGAAAAGGACATAAAGCAGATAAAAATAGAAAGGTTAAAAAAGAAGAAAATCCTAAATCTCCTATCAAAGATTGATTGTCCTTGATGATGAATAAACTGAAGAATGGTGGGAAAAGGTTTGATATAAAAGTACCGTGTAGATGAAAGACCTGGCTCTTACCCTGACAATGACTGAGATATAACAAAGAAATTAAAGAAAACATGCCAAGTACTTAACCTCCAAGACAAAAAGAAAACATGTCATGTACTTAACCTTCAAGACAAAAGATTCATACTCAAGAAACTAAAAATATGGCTCAAAAGAGGACCGACCAAGTCATCATAATTTCTGAATTCAGCCTAACAAAAACATTCCCTATTTCAAAAAACCTTTGAAATTAATGGCATATTAGAAATACTTCACATAGATTACCTAATAAGTAAAAAGGTCTGTGATAGAAGTGTAGAATATTCCAAGAAACCCTAAGAAATATATGATGCTTTACATGATTAGTGCTATTTTCCTGCCCATCTCCCTTACCATTCCTCAAAAGACAAAAAAATAACTGCAATGAATAGCAGCAAGATTCGCTTCACTTGTTTTGAGATGGGAAAATTTGGGATGGCATTTATGTTTAATAAGAATACTTTAAATTGCACTTACCTGCTCCAAATAGTTCTTTGTGGACCTCTAATACCACAGCGACACCAATGTTATCTTTTGTCATCACTCTGTTCAGCATAGCTTCGGATCCGTCTGAATTAGCCATTGCCACTTGGTTAAATTCCACTGTATGCTTCTGTACCAATGTAAATCTAAAAGGTACAATACATTATTATGATGATTTTAGGTACTTGGACCACCATGCCAAGACATTAACTGAAGGGGGCACAAACTACAGATACTATTCACTGTTTCCCTCATTTTCTAGCTATAAGTGGCCATATGATACAATTCTTAGACATAAGAAGTCTGATTACTGTAAAAACTTTCTTGAAGGCCCCACGTAGCAATGATGACATATATATCAATTCACCCTTTTATATCTTTGTCCCTTCTAGCTAGTGCCTGGAGGAATAACCACCATCTTCCAACCATGTAGTAAGAAGTAGGAGGGTAAAAGCCAAGCTTCTAAGGATGGGAAAGCAACTGAACAAGTTCTGGACTGCCTATTTCTATACTTCTTTTTGTGTGAGAAAATTACTCTTCCCCAATTTGTTTTAAGCTACTGCTGGGATTTTCTGGTATTTAAAGGTGCACACAATCTTAACTGAGTCCTCGAGTTAATGAAAAAGAACAGAATAAATTATCTACCTACCCTGTTTGCAGTTTTATTCGTACCACATCAAAGCATTTGTCAAGAAAATGCAGAAACACACCCTCATCTCAGCTAAGGAGTAACAGATTTTCCCATCTGGCTTTTACTAGAAAGCTGCAATTGGGTATAAGTGTTCAGAGAAACAAATTCTGTTAGATGAAGAAACGGCTCTCCTTGTGATGATAGCTTCTGCACTAATAATAGCTTGGCACTAAGGAAAGAAAATACTAAGTATTGTAAAGTTGTTGGATTTAACAGAATTAGCCTAGCGCTGACATTTAATAGCAGTGTGACCTTCATCAAGCCATTTGCTATAGTTTAAATGTCCTCCCAAAATTCATATTGAAGCTTGATCACAATTGTAACAGTGGGAAATCTAACTACAGTATATGAAAGGTGGGGCCACTGGGAGGAGACTGAATTGTGAGGGCTCTGCCCTCATAAATGGATTAATTCATTCATGTGTTAATGGATAAATAGGTTATCATAGGAGTGGCACTGGTGGCTTTATAAGGAGAGCAAGTGAGCATGTTAATATGCTCTAGCGCCCCTCACCATGTGATGCTCTGCATAGCCTCAGGCCTCTGAAGAGAGTCGCAGCCAAGCAGAAGGCCCTCACCAGATGCAGCCCCTCAACTTTGGGCTTCCTAGCCTCCAAAACTGCACAATTTAAGTTTATGTTTTTAATACATTACCCAGTTTCAGGTAATTTACTGAACTATTTTCACTAGATATTATATGTAGAGATAACATCTTTGCCCTCATGCCCCCTTCCTCCCTACCTTCCTCCTAGCTTTGAAAACAGAAGCATGCAGATATCCCTTCAAAAATATTGACTAAAAGCTTACTATGCAAGCAGGATGCTGTGCTAGACAGAACAGTATTTCCCTCCCTGCTCCAGTTCTGAATGTCTCAGATGTGCTGAGAAGTGTGAAGGGTCAAGTCATGTGACTATTTCTAACCCAAAGTGCTTAAATGGAGTACAGTTTCCACCCTCTACTCTGAGGTGATCTTTAAGCTGAAACATGAAGGATGAGGAGTTACCAAGAAGAAGGGGATTAAGAGCATTCCAGACAGAAGGAAAAAGTGAAAGGTCCTGAGACAGCAAAGATCTTTATGTTTATGGGTTAGAAAAGAATGAAAGGGTATGAAAAGATGTTGAAGATGAGAGGAAGAGGAACAACTGAAAGTTCCAAGCAAGAACATGGTATTATTTGTTTTTTTCTGTCTGTTTTTTTTTCCCTTTTTGTCTTTTTTTTACTGACTGGTAACGGGATCGCAACCCTCGGTGTCACGCCCGTACCAGGGACCGGCAACGGGATCGCAACCCTCAGTGTTGTGCCCGCACTGCGCTCAGCCAGTGAGCGGGAACCGGTCTCCACATGGGATCCGAACCCTTGGTGGGAGCACTCTCCAGTGCACCACCGGGCCGGCCCGAACATGGTATTATTTGATTTATACTTTTAAAGATCACTCTAGCTGCTTTGTGGAAAATAGGTTACGGGGGCCAAAACAGGAATTGAGAGACCAATTAGAAAGTTTTTGAGGTTGTTTAGATGAGAGATGATGGTGTTAAGGCAAGAGAAGTAAGCAGATTCAAAATATGTTCTGTAGACAGGATTGACTACCCTCCATATCAGACTTCTTCAAACACTTTTAAGCAGTGGAATACCATTTTCCAAACAATTTCTGATAACATTCCTATATATAAAACAGATCAAAGCAGTATTATGTTAGAATAAATCAGTCACTGAAAATAGTCAATGTGTTTTGATGAATATAAAAATTTGAAATCAGAGGCTATAGATAATTGTAGCCTTATATCAGTCTCAGTATCCAACTGATTTCTGTATTTTGTTTTGGTTACAAAGTATTAATAAAGATCCTGATTCACATACATACACAGAGATAAGTGGCAAATAACTGGACTTGCACTCAGAAAAGGCAAGCAGACAAGCAGTAACCTGATTCAGAAGTCTGCACTAAAAACAAGTCAACTAAGCAGCACATCGGGAACATGCTAGTTATTTCCAAAGTGTTAAAATTAGGTTTTTGAAACATCTGAATGAATATGTTATTTTTAAATTACAGTTCAATTACTCCTATTTAATTTTTGAGATAACTTCTAAATATTCATAGAACTTCTAAGGCTTATTTATAGAAACCTTGGGTTCTGCAGGAAAGTTTAAAAATCCTGCTTAAGAGTAATATTTTTAGTATCGGAGTAATTTTACTTTACCAAAGTTAGGTCATTGTTTGGGGAGTAGGGAAGGAACTGCAATTCTTATTAGAATGTCTTTCTTAACTAAAAGTTGCTTCCCTGTATTTTTCTTCCATTTCTTCCATTAAACTTAGATCTAGATCTTTTGTTTAAAGAAATACAGAGCAAATCTAATTTCTCTTCCATGTGACCACTTTAAATATCTAACAATGATGTCAATGCTCTCCCATCCCAAGTCTTCTCTGGAAAAGAAATGATCAATTCTTTAAATGACATATGGTGGTAAAAGTTGTTCACTGGAAAAATTTGAGTTTACCCAAAGGTGCAGTACCTAGAACTGGGCATAAATGAAATACTGCCTCCTTCATTTTTGACTATATATTTTTAATAAAGACTAAAATTGTACTTTGGGAACAGCCATATTAATTATAAGCCAAATAGAAACTAATATATATCTAAAATTTTTGGTCTTTTCATTCTTAAACCAGATCTCCTCAGTCCTGCATTTATAGGTGCTTAAAAACAAAAAAGTGGGAAAAAAGTATTTTATTAAGTTAAATATTATATTGTAGAGATCTTGGAACAAGGAAAATTATTTAAAAAGGGGGGGAAAAAGTATTTTATTAAGTTAAATATTATATTGTAGAGATCTTGGAACAAGGAAAATTATTTAAAAAATTAAAAGTCACTTATATAACACAACACCTCTATTAACAAGTCAATGTATTTCCCCAGACTTTTCTCTATGCATATGCACACATATATTTTTACACAATTAGGATAACAGTAAGTTTATATTCTACCAGGGACATTGCCCTATAACATTAAATATTCTTCAAAATTAATTTTCATGACTGCATTATAGTCCACTATACAGATTGGCTATAATTTATTTAGTGTGTGTTAGACACTTAAGTTACTTCTGATACACATTATTAACTAATGCATTGATAAACATTTTTGCATATAAACATTTTTCTGTACTCACAGTTGATTTTCTTATCCCTCCCTCTTTTTCTTCCTTCCATTAATAATCTAAAAGCAGAAAACTTTATCTCTGTTAAGTATCATTACATGAGTTTCTGCTCATTAGTCACTCATTCAGATATTAAGGGCACTTTGAAACTCCATTCTATTTTTCTAACAGATTAAATTTCACTGCCAGTTTTGGGGCATTTAAAATGCTGTGTGCATGTATTCTATTTCTTTTCAAATAATTAAAATTTTCAATAGGACAGAATAACAAAAATAATAAAAGCTACCCATTACTGAGGATCTACTTTGTAGCAAGATCTATGATAGGTACTTTGTACTAAAGTCTTAAAATTTGCACATGGAGATATACTGCCTAGACTGCTCATTAGTCAGTAGGGATTGCTTCAGTTGCAGAGAGCTGCCTACCTAAGTTCACACACTTCTGGGATCACCCACACCCAAATACAGATCAAAAGCAAAGATAAAGGTCCTGTGATTTTGACCCCTGGTGGTTTAACTTTCACAGGCCATGTCAGCTCCAAAGGTCCTTATGGGGTCAGCTGAGGCTGCCAGGTCTGCAACACAACTCCACTTCTATGTCCGATCTGCTTCCTCTTCTTCCTTTCTACAGGTGCTGATTCCTAATAGACTTCTGAATATCAACTATCTCAGAGTCTTCTGGAGAATTCAAATTGCAACACAAGGTATCACTATTCCCATTACAAAGATGAAGAAAACTGAGGCTGAGCAAGTCTTTCTTTCTGAAAAATGGGATAGTTCATCCATCTCCCAAATCCTAAAACTTTTCCTATTCTCCAATATTCACAGTAGATTACCCATGCCAGTTCTCTAACCACACTTTCGGAAGACCTTTAATACCATAAGATATAATTATCTTCATCTGGAAACCTAAATAGTTAAGGCAGTTTAGTGACTCTTGGCTTACCAATCTCATCTTCTTGGTTAGCCAATCTCCTCTTCACCTGGTATTTCTACTTTAAAGAGAATGCTCAATAGATACCATGATAGCAAAACAGAAACAGTATATTTATTTTCTCTTGACTACCAATTAGTGATTGCACGATCTGCAATGGATCTATCCTGTTCTTATTACATAAAATACCCGCCTCATGGCTTTAGTACTTTTACCAAGCCTTTGCTAATTAATTTTCCTGGTAATGATCATAGGTTTCTAAAACTTCCTTATTTTCTCTTGACTACCAATTAGTGATTGCACGATCTGCAATGGATCTATCCTGTTCTTATTACATAAAATACCCGCCTCATGGCTTTAGCACTTTTACCAAGCCTTTGCTAATTAATTTTCCTGGTAATGATCATAGGTTTCTAAAACTTCCTTCTTAAATAACGTGCTTAGTTATTGACTTTTCTTCATTTAAAAAACAATTTTTAAAAAACGAATACTGAACAATTACTGGGTTTATTAGATGCCTCCAACTAACCCTCCAATTTTCTTCCTCTTTAGTATAGTTTGTGATTGTATTGCCATACTTTTGACTTTTAAAACTTTCCAATTTTATTTAGTATCTTTGGTTTCAAAAAGTTCAGAAAAATAAAACTAGTTTTCCTAGACAGGGTACATATGTCATTATAACTAACGCTTCCTTCCTTGATGCTTAGAAACACTAAAGAGGACAGAGTCAAACTCTCTCAAGTTTTATCACTTCAGCTTCACCAAGAGTTAAGAACCAAAGAGATGGGTGAGAACTAAGGAACCAAAGAAAGTTTCTTCTTTCTAGTGAGAATTAAATAAGAGTATAGCTATTCTTGAATCATAAGAATTTCTCAGGTACTCTATGCTTTTAAAAGAAAGGGATTTCCAGCATTAATGCTGATAGTTGTAATCTCCTACAATTTATCTTTTTTCTGTTTATTACATATTTATAATATAGTAAGAAATAATTATCCATATTCTATCCATACTACCTTAACAATACTACTACTTTCTTTCCCTTCCCACACACAATCAAATGCACTCCACTCTGCTTCTACTTTCTGTCTCACAGATACACGTAACATTTTGAAATACAGAGGTGAAGGCCTTCATTCCTTCTATTAGGTGTTTTAAATTAGACATACTGGCTTATAGTTATTTTCCAGTCATTAATCCAAGCCACAGTAAATATGTAAAATCTTAAACTTGTCTTTCTTCTAATACGAGGGTACTTCGAAAAGTTCACAGAAAGATTCATATTATCTTTTATTTTTTTTCATATTCTATTCTTCCACAAACTTTTTGAAGTACGCTCATACTTTAATTCATTTATTATTCATACTCTATGGCTAGTATGCTGATCCTATGAACATTATTCCTGAAGCTATTTTATTTTATTCTAAGAATTCTTGTGCATATTCATCTTTTGAAAAATCTAAACAAAAGGTCAAATGGGTATAAGAAAGAACATATATTATGAAGATTGATATGACAAAAAAAAAAACTTCTCACATGATTTGAGAAAGATTATTAGGTTGACTGTTTCAAATGCAGGAAGAACATGTCCCAAACAGCCCTTCAAAGAAATAACTCAATTTCTTACCAACTTGTGGTCTGAAAATAATTTTATGAGCTGTGATATGATTACATTAGTGCTAGAGAGAGGACAGTGAATGCCAAGTACGAGGAACTAAAACAGTCTATAGGGCTTAAGTAATATTCCCTCCCTGAATTCATTTACTATTGAAAAGGAACAATGTAGTATAGAGTCAAGAAGAAAGTATAATCACACAAAAGTTAGCTCTGACCCTTTCTGGATCACATCCCAGCACTTTTAAAACCAAACCAAATAGAAGTTCTTCCTGTATATTCACTATAAGATGCTATAAAATGTGTTCTTGAGTCCATTTAAGTAATCATCAGAATGCCAAAAAAATAACTAGAAAAGATAAACTCAGAAACTAGGATAACTAGGTAAGAAGAGTAGATAAACATCATCCTATTTTAGTACAGCTCTTTTAACCACTGAAAGCACTTCCACCTTCTTTATCATTTTAACCTCATAAGAAAACTCTGAAGCTCAGTGGAGCAGTTATTATTATCCATATTCAAAAGGTAAAAAAACTACACACAAAAACCATAATTTTATGTTCCAGATTGAATTAATGGGAGAGTTAACAGCAAATGCCAGAAATTCAAAATCTCATTTTTTAAAAAAATCATATAAATCCTAAATGCAACCACCACCTACGACAGAGGAAATTAGTAACTAAGAGGCCAGTGAGATAGGAGTATCAACAATAGATCATTTTGAAATGATACTAAACTTCTGAATGCACTCTTCCCATGCACAAAACCTATAATAACATGGGAAGTGAAGGACATGGCCTTACTTGGCTCCTCTGAGACTGGAAGCAAGTTAGAAAGCAGAGGCCACAGAGCAAGAACTAAATACCATGACAACCTAAGTTGTTCCCAATCCTATTATGAGAGACTGCTTCTTCACAGTGTAATGGTTACACTGTTCTAAACTGCTGTCCACCTTTCCTTTTTAAATTGATTTGAAATACAGCATGATCAGAAGATCAGAGCTGTTAACCTCAGGAAGAACAAGTAAGTCTAGGATCTAGATCTGGTTTCATCTCTATTTTTTTTCCATTTTGGATTTTTTTTTTTTTTTTTCCTTTTTGTCTTTTTTACTGACCGGTAACGGGATCGCAACCCTCGGTGTCGCGCCCGCACTCTCCAGTGCGCCACCAGGCCGGCCCCCATTTTGGATTTCTTATTGTATCTGGCTCCAAGACCCCATTTTACTACCAGTTAAGTCTACAGGACAATATATGGCAAAAAGAAATTTAAATTCTGAGTTAAAAAATTGATCTATAATAAGGGTTTCTACACACACACACACACACACACACACACACACACACACACACACACACACACACACACACACACACACACACACACATATATGTTTACTTTATATGTATATGATATATAAAATCTTATATGTACATAATGTACAAAATGCTTTAGACTGAAGATAATACTTGATGAGATAAATTACAAAGCAAAAGCTGACTTCTGGCATTTTATCAATCAAAATTCTATTTTCTGGTATTTCTATGCATCCAACTACCAAAAAAAGATGTTCCTAATGATGACCAAAAGGTGCTGCCAAATCTTGAGATATCTTCTGAATCCCCTAAAATTAAACTAAACTAGAATAATGTGATCTAAAGAATAGTTTATTGTATTCTAATTCTCTGAATATTGGTAATCCATGTCCTACTGCCTTTAGTAAGCAATAGTCTATGCTTTCATCATATGGAGAAGAGACTTTTATTACAGTGTTTTACTAAAAATAGTAATTATTATAGTTTGTATTTATTGTTACCTACTCTGTATCACTATTTTCTGTGCAGGATTAAACAATCATCAATGAGGATTCAGAATTATCAAATACTCTGGTTTTAGAGGAATAAGATATGAGAAAGAGTACAAAGTACTCTTCTACAGCTATCTTTGACTTTGTTAGTTTTGTAAACCATATTAAAAAAAAAAATCTTACAAGGTACGCATATACAAATGAGGAAATAGGTCCAGAAAGGGTGACTCATTCGAGATTATAAAGCTAAATGAAGAGGAGAAACGCCTGGCTTCAAAACTCAGTCTTTTCTGTACATTGTATTCTCTTTCCAATGTGAAGAAAGAATAAAGGTAGGGCAGTGTACTTTGTGTTAAATTCCAAACAGTTTGGCATTAAATAGTTAGCTAATATAACATGAATAAATATTTGGTGCTGAGACAGAGGGTGGTTTAATCCTATTACAGGAGATATAGTACTGCCATTCCAGGAAAGAAGTTCAGAGGAGATACAATGTAATAATGTATCAAACTCAAAGTCTTCATCTGTTGCCAGGTCCAGGTTACTAATTAGAAAAAAAATTGAGGAAGGAAATAAAAACAGACGATGCATCAAAGTATTTCCTATGTACTCATTTCTTAAATAGCTCACAGCATTTTTAATAATTCAAAATTCCATTTTCAAATATCCAATGTTTAAAGTTTCTCAGATAATAGTTATAATTATTTCAAAACCTGAACTATTTCTAGTAAATTATCATGAAATTTTAGATTTTTCCTTTCAAAACTATGAGGGGAATGATAAACATCTTCCATATCATCTTGAAAGGAACAATGGCAAATGAAAAAAAAGCTTGATCGTAGATGTCTCAGAGTTATCAGTGCATTAAGCTATGGGGTTTCAAGAAAATTTGTATATGAACCTAGGTAACGTCAAATTCAAGGCAATTTTTCCAAATGAGGTAACCTTGTAAGAAATACCGGAAGCTTGAACAAGAAAGTCTAAAAATTCAGTTTACTACAGTGGTTAAAAGCATGGACTATAAAGTCAAACTACTGTGTAACCCTGGGCAAGTTATTCAATCGGTCCATGCCTTTGTTTCCAATCCTCAGAGGTTGGTATACAGCTATTTCTTTATTAGCTGCTTTCAAAATTAAATTAGACGATTCATATAAATAATTAGAAAAGGCCTGACATGTGGCAAACACTATGGAAGTAATAGCAATTGATATTTTAAACTTCATAAAAAATTACCAAACCACTAGAAGAATTTAGTATATTCTGACCTCAAATACTACAGAACTGTGCACTAATTGTTAACCAAAATGAGAATATCTCTACTAAAAATCCATGGAAAAGACAGGAAAGTACATACAGATAAATGAGAAGAAGGGCAAATATGAGAAAACTTCAAAAAGTTTGTGTGGTGGGCCGGCCCAGTGGCGCACTGCTATAGTGCGCCGCTTGAGAAGTGCAGTGGCGCTCCCGCCAAGGGTTTGGATCCCACATACAGACTGGTTCCCGCTCACTGGCTGAGCGAGGCGCGGGAGCAACACCGAGGGTTGCGATCCCGTTGCTGGTCCCGGTCCCGTACGGGGGCGACGCTGAGGGTTGCGATCCGTTGCCGGACACGGAAAAAGACAAAAAAAAAAAAAAAGTTTGTGTGGAAACAGAACTGAAAGATAATACAATTTTTTCCACAAAATCTTTGAAGTACCTTCATATCATTCAAATTCACTGAATTTGTGCTGTGCTGGTAATATGCCTGTATCAATAAAAACATTTTAAACAGAGAAATATTGGAAAATGGCCACAAGCATATTCATGCTTATCCTATAAGTAGATGATTCCCTATCTAATGTATTAAATCGAAATTACTAACCATGGAATTCAACCTCACTCAGACCTCACACATTTCATTTTCCATTGTCCCATCACAATCAATCCTTTTAACTCTCACCTCGATAAGCTCTGTGCCTCTCTTCTGTCCTCCTTTACCTATCTATGCATTTCTCTACTCGATATATATACAATGTTACATTATAATTGTCTTGCATACCTATCTTTTCCTATTGCATTTGAGCTTTCAATGAGAGCTAATCTATCTCTGTGTCTATTGTGCCCAGCACAGGACTTGTAACAAAGCAAATGCTCAGTAAGCATTTATTGAATAAATGAGTAAATACATATATGAAATGTTAATTGAAAAAAATTAAAAGGATAAAATGAATGACTCTGAAAAAGGCCAACTATCAAAAAAAGAAAAAAAAAAAAATCACAGAAAGAAACCCAGATCTCTTATTGTTAATTTTAAAAGGTACCACTTCCCCCCACCAAAACTAATATTTTACTTTATAAAAATATATTTTGAAATATGATTATAAGACCGTATTCAAGTCTATATTTTTAGTGTAATTTGGTAACAAAAGCACAAAAAATAATACAATAAATATCCTTGTTTCCAATACACAGTCTAACAACAGTTTCAATTTGTATAATACTTTTTTTCTAGCTTTTTGTTTATTATATAGGGTCAAACCCAAAACAGTTTTACATGTGTGGTAATTAAAAGGAATAAGTTTACTTTATTGTGCTTTGTTTCCTTAACTCACTTTTCTGTTTTGAAGAATATTGCACAACCGTCCACATGCTTTCTTTCCTGCTCAGACATGATTTTGGCACGTGACTTTGGAGAAAAAAATCCATCATATCCACGATCCTTCAATGCTGGCAGAAAGAGAGTGAAGTATTGCTCTGTTTCCACTTCCTGAGATAAAAGAAAAATTACCATCTACATGACAGAGGAAAACTCTGATTAAGATATAAAAATGTTCAGCATTTGAGTAAATTGTGATTAAGTTAAAATAATTCACATATCCATCTTACCTTATTGCTATCAGCTGCCATGGCAGCTTTTTAAACATGAAAGAACCAAAAAGTGACATGATTTTCTCATGCTCACACAGCTAGTTAGTAACAGCAGCAGAATTACATCCCAAGTCTCTTGACTCCCAATTTAGATTTGATTCCACTATATATCACTTCCTCAAGACTGGTGATTAAACAAAGTAAGTTGAGTGTATGATACATTATGTGGTAGGGAAAAGTAAATTTTATATACAGGTTGAGCATCCCTAGTCTGAAAATCTGAAATGCTCCAAAATCCAAAACACTTTTAGCACCAACATGACACCACAAGTGGAAAATTCCACACCTGACCTCATGCAACGGGTTGCAGTCAAAACACAGGCACACAACACTCAGTTTATTCAGCATCCCCAGGTATTCTGGTGACGCTACTGTGGCTGATTAGTTACTGTGAACATATTTTTTCACTGTATTAATGGTATGCCTTATTTTTTATTGTTAAATGGTTATGCGTGAATAAATGTAAGAAAATGATAGCCTATTGGTAGCATATAAATTCAGGGTCAGGAATGATGGGCATGCCACACAACCACAGATTGTCCCACATGGGTGGCTGAGATACTGATACCATTTCTTTTTGATGGTACAATGTACACAACACTTCTGGTCCCAAGCATTATGGATAAAGGATACTCAACCTGTATAAAGAGGTAATTTAAAAAATCATTTATCCTTCTGAAGTGTAGTGAAAAGGAATGATACCCAACAGTGAGAAACATAAAATCTATCAACAAAAAAATTCTACTTTAAGAAATTTCTAGGTAACTAAATACCAATCATCCAATGCTTTCTGTTAATTTAGTAATTATTAAGTTAGTCTATTTTATTCTTTAACCCATGAAATATTTTTAGCAAATCTTTCGAAATGAAATAATCAAATATGAAGATAATGATTTATGTATGAAGATGCTCATAACAGCATGACCTTAATAACAGCAAAATCCCATAAACTAAATGTCCAATGGCAGGGAGAAGGCTACATCAATTAATACACACTCATATAACTAATGGGTTTTCAAGAATTTTAGTAACATGGAAAACGCATTAAATGCAAGATACAAAATATTCCAATAGTGTGATTTCAACTGTATTTTGAAATTTATCTGTAACTAAATTGGTAATTGAATAAAAAGAAACTGTGTAGAAGAAAATACTCCAGAAGTTTTTGTTTTGGTTTAACACCGGAGGATTTAACATAGCAACTATCTTTGGGATATAGAATTGGGTGTTTTCCTCCATCATGAATTATATTTTTACAAAATTATCAAATTCTCTTGAACACTTTATAATATAGTATTACTCTTATAATAAAAAACAATTTCCTTAAATTATAATATTTTTATACCTCAAACTACATTTCAAAAGGTGTGATGATGTTATTACTACAAATACTAAACCAAAAGGTGGACAAATTAGCAACTACAACAGCCTAATTTTGTCTCTTTCTCCCCCCAGTTCTGTGTCAGTCTCAATGTTTAGAAGAAATTCAGTTTTTGAGGATTTTTTTACTTCTTGTTATTTCCCAGGCAACATATAAATAAATTATCATGCCACTCTACTACAAAAAAATGTTTTAAAGTAATAATTTTTCTTCTCAGGCTATGCCAAAAAGAATGTGCAAAAATACAACACTTAAAATTTTAAAACACCTTTAAGAATCAGTAAGTATTTAAGATGATGGGTAAGTTAATTAGCCTAATTTGATTGTTCCACAATGTATATATGTATTGAAACATCACACTGTAACTTATAAATACATACAATTATTATTTGTCAATTAAAAAAATCTACACCACCACCTTTAAGCACTTAAGGTGCTTCTTCAGTTAAGTTCATTATAATAAAGAATTATAAAACAGAAGAGTCTAAATTTCAGAGGCAAAAATGAATGATTTATACCGTAATATTTTTAAATGTTTATCTTTAAGGAACAATTGTGGGAAAGTACTTTTTTTTTTTCCCCCCGCAAACTAAATTGTAAGTTAAATTCAGATTCCTGAAAGAGTGGCACGATCTTTTGTAGTTTTCTCTTTTTGCAATACCAATAATTGGTTTATGAGATGAACTGTTAACATAGATAATGAGTGAGATTATTTTCACTTAACAAAGTAGTAAATAAATGTAAGTGGACAGCTATACTCAGAAAAATGATTTCACTATGGAAATATATTAAAGGCTTATTAAAATTGTCCTTTCTTTTTCAGAAGAGAAAATAATTCCTTTTCAGTTTGGCTTTGAACACAGGATCTCTCTCCAAAATAAAACCTATTATTTTTAAGTTCACCTTTAAGTTAAAGACAATTTAATTTCTATAGTTTTACCTGAAGACTAATGATATCTGCATCACAGTTAACAATTTCTTCCATAATTCCCTTTTTCCTGTATTCCCAGTTTAATGCCCAGGATGGGCAATAGCCATATAGCTGCCGGGTGGCGTATTTATCACATAACACATTGTAACACATAACCGTGAATGATGCTAAGAAGTGGGAGAAAAAACAACAGACAAAAGGAAGAAAATTAGGCAACTTATTCTAAAGCACCTGTACACATACTCCAAACAACATGATTATAAAATACGTAGGGCAAAATTAAGATTTTGTTGAACTATATCTAATAAAATTTCATTAGAGTCCATCATACCAAAGTTATCTTACTAACTAGTCTAGAATTAGACTAAAAGTTCATATTTGAAATTTTTTTTTTTCCTTTTTGTCTTTTTTCGTGTCCAGCAACGGATCGCAACCCTCAGTGTCGCGCCCGCACCGGACCGGACCAGCAACGGGATCGCAACCCTCGGTGTTGCGCCCACACCTCGCTCAGCCAGTGAGCGGGAACCGGTCTGTATGTGGGATCTGAACCCTCGGCGGGAGCGCCGCCGCGCTCCTAAGCGGCGCACTGTAGCAGTGCGCCACCGGGCCGGCCCAATATATTTCAAATTTTTGAAAAATTTTATTTTAATGAATAAAAAATTAAAATTTTAAATCAGTGCTTATTTTTTGCATGTCATTTGCTGGGAAAAGCTTCTCTGTATAAATGAAAGAAAAGTAAATTTTAGTTTCATTCTAATTAAAGAGGTCTAATTTCATTACTTTTTATTAACAACATATCCATACTTAATACTTTTTTGGACGTCTTACTGTTCTCACTACTCTGAGCCAGAGAGTAGGAACTAACAAAGGTTAGTTATAAGACAATCCTTTCTGCCCATAAAATGTTCATTTCTAAAATAAAATTCTCATTTTAAAATATCCTTGAATTATAAAAGGTCTGTGAGAAAACTAATCTGCAGGTTTTACAAACTCCCCAAGTTTGATTCATATGCACATGCACGCTGAAGTCTGAAAAACCCTAATTTTTATCTATAACTCTCTAGCCTGGTTGCCCCATTAGAATCACTTTGTGTAGCTTTTTCTAAAAATGCTGATACCAAGGGCCTGACTGCAGACTAAGTCAGAATATTAGGATCTGGGTATTCATATTTTCAAAAAGCATCCCTGTTGATTACTAGCATCCCAGGGCAGACATTGTTCAGAATCATTTATTTAAATAAAATGTGAGGAATCCAAGGTGAAGTGACACTTGATGTTGGTTCAGTTTCAGAAGATGGGAAAAGTATAGTATTAAGAAAGACTCAGTTCACTGTTTCCCTGGGAGTCTGAATGGTGGCCATTTTGTACACTGGAGGCTAAATTTCAGTTTGAGTTGATACGTGTTCTCTAATTATTTATTTTGGAAATGACCCAGAAACATTTATAAGCCTCTACACACTGTGAAGTGAGCACCTTAAGTTCACCTTACTCTGCTTCTCTGTATTTGAAATGTCCTTTGGAAGTAAGGGGAAAAAAGGAAAGGCAGGTTGTCATTTGCTTCATTCAGATTTTTTCTAAGACTTTGTGAAGTGGGATTTTATACAGAAGGCTAGAGATTGCAATTTCTACGTTATATACAAAACTGTTTATATTGGTACCAATGCCTGAGAATGAACCACCAATTTTTTTTTTTCCTTTTTATCTTTTTTACTGACTGGTAACGGGATCGCAACCCTTGGTGTCACGCCCGCACCGGGGACCAGCAACGGGATCGCAACCCTCGGTGTTGCGCCCGCACCGCGCTCAGCCAGTGAGCGGGAACCGGTCTCCACATGGGATCCGAACCCTCGGTGGGAGCGCCGCCGCACTCCCAGGCAGCGCACTCTCCAGTGCGCCACCGGGCCGGCCCAAACCACCAATTTTTTTTTTCCTTTTTGTCTTTTTTCGTGTCCGGCAATGGATCGCAACCCTCAGTGTCGCGCCCGTACCGGACCGGGACTGGCAATGGGATCGCAACCCTCAGTGTCGCGCCCGCACCTCACTCAGCCAGTGAGCGGGAACCAGTCTGTATGTGGGATCCGAACCCTTGGCGGGAGCGCCGCTGCGCTCCCAAGCGACGCACTATAGCAGTGCACCACCAGGCCGGCCCAAACCACCAATTTTTAAACAGAAGTGAAAATTACCCAAATCACTATTATCACTACTCTTCTATACTCTGTTTCTATCTGGAACCTTTTTCACTATCTGGGCTTGATTCCTACATAGTTTATCATAATGGTTTTCTGGCTATAAATCACACTTAATTACATTAGCTATTACACACCTCCCCCTATGCATCAGAAGTAAAGGGCATTTTTTTTAAGGGGTGACACTAATCTTCTCTGCATCATTCCAATTTCCACATATGTGCTACCAAAGCAAGCATAATGCATTCTTAATATTTTTTTTTTAAGCATTCAGATTCAACTAAGGAAACACCATACATTTCAAGAAAAATCCATACTAGTTTTTCAATGATGAAAAACCTAAGAACACATTACTTTGAGAGTTAAGTATCTAATAAAACTTGTTTTTGTTTCTCCTTTTCTCACCAGAAATGTAGCTGTTCAATCTTAAGAAAGCTTTTCCTCACGATTATGTTTTCTCATGTGCAAATAGGGATTACTTTGAATAACTTGAAAATGGTGCTTATAATATCAGAAAAGGAATAATTAATTCACACTAGAGAAGGCTAAGGATAAAATAAATCCACCTAACTTAAGACTTTGTAGAAAACTTTATCAGGTATTCCTTTTATTTGAATATCAATGTACATCCTGATAATAGAGTGTTATTGACATAGTGCCTCCTATAACAGGTTGATACTGTGGCTCTAGAGTGTGGTGGTTTAAAAATTACCTCTGGAAGACACAAAAATGTATTATATATATATTTCTTAGTGTTATTAAAATGCAAATAGAACCATAAAGAAGTTACACTTCCCACACTTCCCAATACCAAAACAAATGATTTGTTCTGAATCTTCTTATTTCGTAACAACAAAAAGCCCAAAATTCACAAACCGAAGGGCTTTATATTGTTCAAAATGTGCATAATAAATTCTGTGATTTACCCTTTAAAAATTACTAAAGTAGCAGTGTTCCGTGACTGATTTAACCTTCATATTAAAATTTTCAGTTAAAATTCATATTAAAATTCAGTTAAAATTTTCCTTCATGTTAAAATTTTCATTTAATTTAAAAATAAAATTAGATATCATAAATATTATTACGCTTGCAATCTTTTTAAAAAATGCATTTGGAGAAACAATAATTCATAGCTTATTTTAAGTAGAATTCCCAAGCCTAAAATGTCTAATACATAGTAAGAAGCCCTACAAATGCCAAACTGTTACTGGCCCCCACAAAGAGATAAAGTTTTATATTTTCTACCTTACCATAGTTCTAAAAATACTAGCTTATCTCCTTACATTGCTTAAATATTCACTCTGTACCATTTCTACACCCCTGGACTGGTATCATATTTTGTTGCCAATGCAGTAAATATATACCTAGTCTAAATAATGCTTCTGGTAAGTGTTACTAGTCTACCTCTCAAGAAAGATAAAGTACCTAAGTAGTTTAAAATTTTTCAGAAGAAAATTCATTTTTACTAAAAATCACCTAATACCCTGTTGTGAATATGCCATTTGGAAAGCTGTATTACAAGAAATAATTTTAAAACCAAGAGCTGCATCACCGTGAAAGATACAAGATACTTGTACATAGGCTTATCTTAGTGTGAACTTAAACTTTTTTTAAGTCTATCCATCAGTATTTTTAAACTAATATACCCATGGGAGGTAAAATGAAGGCCTGTTAAATTATAGATCACGAAGCTCAAATTGCATTTTAAGTATTTCTGAAAAAAGTCAAAAAAGAACTGGAAAACTATTTACCTGATGGCAGAATTTGGTCTCGTTCCTTTAACGTAATCCATGGCCTCGGAGGAAGCTGCTCTGGATGTACTGAAAAAATATTTTGTAAACATAAGTTAATTTCACATGTTTCTAAAATCAGTATCATTTAGTTTATAATGTCAAGTCAATCTCTATTTTCTATTCAGCTGTAATTGCTCACAAACTGACTCAAAAATCTAATAACTTAATGAATATTTAGAAGCCAAAGGAAATTTAAGAAGAGTTATGCAGAGAACACAGACCTAATATAAGAAAAGGATATTAAGAAACTCACTGATGGCATTTCTACTTCTACGATATTTATGAAAAGTACCTATTTAAAATCTTAAGTAAAACCTGTGTCTTAATTACATATGTAAATTATGTTGACTCAGCCTTTTTCCCTGCTAGGAAATCAAAGCTATGTGAGATTCCAACACAATGATGAACTGAAACACTCAAACATCTTTAAACTAGAAACAAACAAACAAACAAACAAACAAACAAGACGCACTTATATGTATAATAAAAATTACTGAATTTTCTAATGGGTCTTTCATTTCCATACTCTCTTTGATAATGTCAATGCAAAGCAAGAGGTAAGAATAGAAATACATTGTATAGAAAAAAGGAAAGCACTGCACTATTTTCATGTTTCAAAAGACTACCCAAAGTATACTATTATGTTTCAACAGCCATACTTTTCCCAGAGAGAAATGAACATTATTTCACATATTACATATCTTGCCAGGAAAGAATGAAGGTTATCATAAGATGACAAACAAATCATCCAGCTGATTCAGTATACTGAATACAAGAAAGTAATCATGCTGGCTAGGAGTAACATGCTAGAATTTTGGCAACTGTTTCAAAAATGGAAAGCCAAATACAGAAATAGATTATACAATAAACAAGTCTTTCTTTCTTCTTTTGTTTTTGTTTCTGCTCCCACTTATGAATGACTAAATGCAATATTTCTCTTTCTGTACCTGGCTTATTTCACTTAACATAATCTTCTCTAATTACATCTATGTTGCTACCAATGACAGAATTTCATTCCTGTTTTTATGGCAGTAGTATTCCATTGTGTATATATACTACATTTTCCTTATGCAGTCGTCCATTGATAGACATTTAGGTTGGTTCCAACTCTTAGCTATGGTAAACAGAACTGCGATAAACATAGGAGTGCAGGTATCCCTTCAAGATGGTGATTTCCATTCCTCTGGGTATACACCCAGCAGCAGGATTGCTGGATTGTATGGAAGTTTTATCTGTAGATGTCTGAGGATACTCCATACTGTTTTCCATAACAGCTGCATTAAATTACCATTCCACCAACACTGTAGAAGGGTTCCCCTTTCTCCACATCCTCACCAGCATTTGTTATTCTGTCTTTATAACGGTCAGTCTAACTGATGTAAGATGATATCTCAATGTGGTTTTGGTTTGCATTTTCCTGATGCTTAGTGATGTTGAGCATTTTTTCATGTGTCTGTTGGCCATTTGTATATCTTGTTCACACTGTGTAATGATAAGAGTAAACAAAGAACTTTCCAGCTGTTGACATCCATATTAGCAAAATCTACCTAAGGTGGCTTGGTTAAAAACTCAAAAATTAAGAAACTCCTCAAAATAATACAAAGTAAGATAATTTCTACATTTCGGTGCTTCCCAAATATTAACTAACACATCACAATGTATCAGTACAAGTAAAATACATAGTATTCAACAACATAACCAAAGAGCCAAAAACATATAAAAGTTATCTTACCAGTAACCAGGGAAATTAAAAAGATGAGATAGTATTTTTTTACCCAAGTTGACACAAAATTTTTAAGTTTAATAATATCAAGGGTTGGGCCGGCCCCATGGTGCACTCGGGAGAGTGCAGAGCTGGGAGCGCAGTGGCGCTCCCGCCGCGGGTTCGGATCCTATATAGGGATGGCCGGTGCGCTCATTGGCTGGGCGCGGTGTGGACGGCACCAAGCCAAGGGTTGCGATCCCCTTACCGGTCACAAAAAAAGACAAAAAAAAAAAAAAAAAAAGTAATATCAAGGGTTGATGATGGTGATAAGAAACAGCTATTTGCATGTCTACCTGGTGGGGATATTAATGAGTACAGCTATCTACAGAACAAATTGACATCATCTTCTAAAATTTAAAACATCCATGGCCCTAAGACCTAGCAATTCTATTTCCTGGACTCAGCTCTACCTGCTTAAAGCAGCATTCAAAAAGATATTCACTACACCATTGTTTATAGTAGCAAAAGCAACAGTAAATGTCTACAATACAGTTTAAAAGAAAAAAGATATGTATGTGTTAAAGTGAAAAGATATCCCAGTACTGTTGAGTGAAAAGAACAGACATGATAAAATGTGATATATTTTATTAGAAAATTTAAAAACCACACAGTAACAGCAATAGTATAAAATTTCTACTGGTATAATTTTTGTATATAAATACCCACCAGAAAGCACAAGGATATACACCCAACTTACAAGTGTAATTACCTATATGAAGCGGACTGGAATTAAAGGTAGTGGTCAAAAATTTTTTTCTTTTCTTTTCTTTTCCTTTCTTTCTTTCTTTTTCTTTTTTTTGTCTTTTTTCGTGTCCGGCAACGGACCGCAACCCTCAGTGTCGCGCCCGTACCGGACCGGGACCAGCAACGGGATCGCAACCCTCGGTGCTGCGCCCGCCCCTCGCTCAGCCAGTGAGCGGGAACCGGTCTGTATGTGGGATCCGAACCCTCGGCGGGAGTGCCGCCATGCTCCCAAGCGGCGCACTGTAGCAGTGCGCCACCGGGCCGGCCCCCTTTCTTTCTTTCTTTTTTTTTTTTTTTAACAAAGAAGACAATATATCCATGTGAAACGTACACTTAAAATCATTTTTTTAAAGATGAAACTGCATGGCCAATGATATGAGAAAAGAAAGGAATAAAGAGTTATATAGGCTACTATAACATAAAATAAATATATTTGTGACCTAATCTGTCAAAGGGAACATCTCCAGGAAAGCCAGAGAGAGACAACCCATCCCACACCTCACACTGCCTAGCTGCAGTTGGTTTGATCTGCCCACAGTCAGCATGTCAGCTGAGCCTGGAAGGGGCAACAAAACCTACATGTTAAACCTAAACATTAAAGGGCAATTGTATGCTAAAGTTAAAGATTTTAAAAAGATCAAGAGTCTCCTAACATAATATCTAAAATGTTCAGAGTACAAATAAAAATCACTAGTCATACCAAGAAAATCACAACTTAAATCAGAAAAGACTATCAACAGACACAATACTGAGATGAATAAGATGTAGAGATTTCTAACAAAGATTTTAAAGTGGCCATCATAAAACTGCTTAAATAAAAAATTATAAATTCCCTTAAAACAAATGAAAAACTAGAAAACCCCAGCAGAAAGAAATAGTGTGTTGTTTTGTTTTTTTAAAAAAGAACCAAACCAAACAGAAATTATCAAACTGAAAAATACAATAACCAAAATTTTAAAACTTATTGGAAGGACACAATAATAGAGATAAATCAGTGAACCTGAGAACAAATTAATAGAACTTAGTCAATCTAAACAAAAAGAAAATAGACTGAAAAAAATGAACAGAGCTTGAAGAATTTTGATGATAACAAAAGATCTAAATTCATACCATCAAAGTTCCAGAAGGAGAGCAGAAAGAACATGAGGCTGAAGAAGTATTCTAAGAGATAACAGCTGAACATTTCCCAATTTAAATGAAAAACATAAACCTGCAAATTCAAGAAGGTGAGCAAACTTCAAGTATAATAAACTCAGAGAAACCCACACCAAGACATATCATAATTAAACTTCTGAAAACTAAAGAAAGAACCTTAGAAGCATCAGAGAAAGACAATGCATTACCTACAGGTGAACACCAATTTGAAGGACACCAGATTTCTTTTCTGAAACCATGAAAGCCCAGGAAGTGGTACATTTTTCAAGGGCTAAAAGAAAAGAACTATCAACTGCAAATTCTGATTTCAGCAAAATTACCCTTCAGAAATCAAGGGGAATTAAAGATGTTAACAGACAAGGGAAAACTAAGACTTTACCACTAGGAGACCAGCCCTTAAACAATGGCTAAAGAAAGCTCACTGAACAGCAAGGAAAATATAACAGAAGAACAAATAGAACATCAAAAAGGAAAGAACAAAGAATGGGTAAAATCAGGAGGAGGAAATATAATAGATCATCCTTTCCCCCATCAGTTTCTTAAATCATATGTGATGGCTGAAGCAAAAATTATAATAACATCTGTTGCTCGGTGTAGGTATCTATTATTTTCTAAATACACAAATTAAAAGACAGTAGAATCTTAGCAAAATGAATAATAATGACACGTGACTTAACTCTATGTTAACTACAAGAAATTCATTTCAAATACAATATAGGAAAGTTGAAAGTAAGAGGATGAAAAAGATACAGCATGGTAACATCAACCAAAAAAAAGGAGAGTAGCTATATTAATATCAGATAAAGTAGATTTCAGGGCAAAGAAAAATACATAATGATAAAATGATCAATCCACTAAGATGTAGCAATCCTAAACATGTATATACCAAACAACAGACCTTAAAAATATCTAAAGCAAAAACTGACAGAACTGAAAGGAGGAACAAACAAACCCATAATTATAGTTGGGAATTCCAACACCCCAGTATCAGCATTTGATAGGACTATTATGTAGAAAATTAGAAAAGATATAGAAGAATCGCATACTAAGAACCAACATGATCTAATAAACGTTTCTAGAATATTTCACCCAACAACTATAGAATATACATTTTTCTCAAGAACTCACAGAACATTCACCAAGCTTGACAATATCCTGGGTCATAAGACAGACCTCAACACATTTAAAAGAACTGAAATAATGCAGAATATGTTTCCTAACTGGTCCCAAATTGTTATCAAATAATAAATCAACAGAAAGACAACTGGAAAAACTTAAAATACTTGTAAATTAAATAATACACTTCTAAATAATCCATGAATCAAACAGGAAATCTCAAAGAAAATTAAAATAACAACACTGAACTAAAGGAAAATAAAAATATAACATATCAAAACTTATGGGGTGTAGCTTGCTGACAGGCAAATTTATAGTGCTGCATGCTTACATTAAAAAAAGAAAAAAATTCTCAAGTCAATAATCTAAGTGTCCATCTCAAACAAAAAAAAAAGAACAAAATAAACCCAAAGCAAGTAGGAGAAAGGAAATAATAAGATACAGAGATAAAAAGGTTAAACATAAAAGAAAAGAAAAAGATATACAATTAAAATTCAAACCAAAGGAGAAGTCATGTAGCTATTTTTTTCATACAGCTATAGTAATACCAAAGTAAATTTTAAAGAGCAGCACAAAAACAAAAGGTTTAAACAACCAGGAAAATAAAACACATAAAAATATACCCTTTAGTATATATAATTTAAAAGCTGAAAGAACTACAAGAAATAAGCAAATCTACAATCAAAATGGGAGATTTTAATATAGCTCTCTCAATAATGAATTGCATAAATAATCATTAAGTATATATAACACAGACAACAAAATAACCAACTAAATACTGCACCAAACAACTTCAGAAGGCACAGACTTTAAGTGCACACATAACATTCACAAAAATTAAGCATGTGCTGTAAATAAATAACACATTTTAAATATTTAAATCAGAATGTTCTCTGACAACAATGGAATTCAGCAAGGAATCTATGACAAAGGAAACTCTCCTGAAAATAAAGAAATAAACTTCTCAGCAACTCAAAGGTCAAAGAAGAAATGATGAGGGCTATTAGAAAACATGCTGAATTAAATTATAACAAAAATAATACAAATTAAAACTTGTGCGATGCAACTAAATGCCATGTTTAGAGGGAGATTTATAAATGAATACATTGGGGGAAAAAGAAAAATTAGAAATTAATTATTTAGGTGCTCATCCTAAGCTATAAAAAGAACAGTACATGAAACCCAAAGAAAGCAGAAAGAATGAAAAAATAAAAATAAGAAATGATATTGAAAACAAACACATAATGAGGAAGACCAATAAAGATAAAAGTTATTTCTTTTTTTTCCCAAAGAAAATACTGATAAATTCCTCTGCAAGACTTCACAAGAAGTAAACAGAGGCAACACAAACTAATATCTGGAATGGAAAGAGACATCACTATATGGCCTAGGAATATTAAAATATCATAAGAAGATATTTTGAGCAATTTTATGCTAATGAATTTAAAGATTAAGGTAAAATGGTCAAATTCCAGAAAACACAACTTTCAGAAACTGAGAGAGAAATGTAAATCAAAATAGTACTATAGTTATTGAAGAAATTAATTCAGTATTTTAAAACTTCCTACAAAGAAAACCCAGGCCCAGATGTATTCTACCAAACATTTAAGAAACGAAACATATCAATCTTTGTAAACGCTAAAACAATAAACTCCCAAACATAAAAAAGGAGAAAATGCTTCAACAAATTTTATGAAGCCAATATAATATTAATATCAATACTTGACAAGCACACTGAAGGAAGAAAATCATTGGCCAATCTCACTCATAAACACAGATGCAAAAAATCTTAAGTAAAATATTAGCAAACTGAATCTAGGGATATATAAAAAGGATAACAGTACAATATGTTATAACTTATTTGAGTTTATTCCAGGAATACAAAGGTATTCTAACATATGAAAAACAACCAACATAATTACCATATTAACAAAATCAAGAATAAAAATCATCCATATCTTGATAGAGAAAAAACATTTGACAAAATTCAATATCTACTCACATTTTTAAAAATCTCCTAGCAACCTAGGAATAGAAGAAAATTTCCTTAATCTGATAAAGTTTATCTACATAAAAACTTTAGGGCCGGCCCGGTGGCGCACTGCTACAGTGCGCCGCTTGGGAGTGCGGCGGCGCGCTCCCGCCGAGGGTTCGGATCCCACATACAGACCGGTTCCTGCTCACTGGCTGAGCGAGGTGTGGGCGCAACACCGAGGGCTGCAATCCCGTTGCTGGTCCCGGTCCCATACGGGCGCAGCACTGAGGGTTGCGATCCATTGCCGGACACGGAAAAAAGACAAAAAGGGAAAAAAAAAAAAACATACGGGCGCAACACTGAGGGTTGCGATCCATTGCCGGACACGGAAAAAAGACAAAAAGGGAAAAAAAAAAAAAAACTTTAATGAACACCATACGTAATTGTAAAATGTTAACTGATAATAAATTATGGGACAAAGATGCCCATTACCACCACTTTCAGTTAGCATTTTACTGGTGGCCTTAGCAAGTGCAATAAGAAAAATAAATTTAAATAGTAAGGATTGAAAGGAGAGTAATAAAATTGTCATTATTTGCAGGTTATATGATTGTACAAATTGAAATAAAAATGTATTAGGATTAAAAGCAGTTTAGCAAAGTAGTTGAATATGTATTTTAGCATGGCATTTAGTAGCAAGTGTTTAGCAAGTTGGATGAATACCAATAGATATACAAAATTCAATTGTATTCCATAAATCAGTAACAACCATTAAAATCATAAGATTTATTTTTAAGGAGACTATTTATAAAAACATTAAAAAGGCAAAACTTAAAATAAATGTAATATAAAATGTGCAAGACCACTACTAGAAACCTAAACTCAATACTCAGAGAACTTATAGAAGGCACAATAAATGGAAGAATAAGACTGAGGTTTGTAAACATGTCAATTCTTTCCAAAGCAACCTATAGATTCAATATATTCCCAAATAAAATCCCTACATTTTGCAGAGGGTAGAGATTTAAAAACCTGATTCTAAAAATTTTAATAAAAGTACAAGGTAAATAAAGCAAGGAGCCAAAGGTAGTCAAGACTCTTTAAAATAAGATCAAGGCAGAAGATGTACTATACTGGATCTCAAAGACTTTTTTATAAAGCTACCATAACTAGAGACAAAACAATACTGCCAGAAAGTATAACAACAGTACCATAAAGACTAATAGAAGAAAACTCAGTGTCAATACAATATACATATGGAAAAGTCATGAAACTTAACTCCTACCTTGCACAAACATTAATTCCAGGAAGGTTATAGTTCTAAATGTTGCAAGTAAAAAATCAGAGTTTCTAAATAATAACATAAGAGAACACACTCATGATCATGTGGTAGGGAAAAATCCTTGAAGAAGACACAAAAGCAGTACCCTAACAAAAAAGGTTGATAAACTGAAGTATTTGCAACACATGTACCAACAGACAGCTTATATCTAAAATATATGAAGAACTTCTTAAAAATTACACACACATATCACACACATGCCATATGGCTGGGTCAACTGGCTACATCTATACTGACAAGAGAAATATTTAATTTTAAAGCAAGTTGGAAATGGCATACACAAGTTATGTACACAGTTTAATTAAACTGACACATATTCCTAAATCCTTACTTAAAAAACTTCTGTAAGATTTACTTACTTCTCTTCCATCCATCAACTTTTTAGTCTTTTTAGCCAAAAACATTTCAGATAATATTAATTTTGTTTTACCTTATTGTAAACCTTATTTGTGTTAGACGGAAGGAGTAGATAGGTATATCTTTTATGATGGAGAGAATTAAAAAAAGAGTACAGTCAAAATATTGTGATTATGGTCTTTATGCTGGAACTTTAGATTTCTCTAGCTGTTTCAGAATTCTGTATTTTAGAAAGGTATTATTCTAAGAAAAATATCTCAATTTAGTAGTACCGCTACAATTTTACCCACATTTTGAGTACTTAAGCAAACACACAAGAAAAATTAAGTTGAATACTAAGCCTTAGTATACAAGAGGTTTTCAAAAAGTTCATGGAAAGATTCATATTATCTCTTAATACTACTTTTCCATAAACTTTTTGAAGTACCCTTGTATAAAAAAATCTTCCATTTGGAATATTACTATTTTAGTTAGATAACCCTAATGTTATTACTCAAAAGCCTGCTTGAAAATTTTTCACAAATGTGGAGTGAATCAAACTGACATTTCATTCATAAAATAGGTGTCAGATGTGTGGTTTCCAAGTAATTTGGATCAAATTCAAACAACTATACGAGGGGTCTTCAAAAAGTTCATAGAGGGGGCTGGCCTATTATCTCAGTTGGTTAGAGCACAGTGTTGTAACGCCAAGGACAAGGGTTCAGAATCCCATATTGGCCAGCCACCAAAACAAAAACTTCACAGAAAGACTGTATTATCTTTTAATTCTATTTTTCCATGAATGTTTTGAGATTCTCTCATTTATGTTTGTGATTAAGAGCAAGGCAAACTTAGGTTCATAGCTCTGACATTAATTAGCTGTTTGTAAATTAGTCTCTGAATGTCAGAATTTATATCTGTAAAATGTTAGTAAAAAATCCTACCTCATAGGTTCCTAGAAAGATAAAACAAAATAACATAGCTAAAGCTCCTAGCATAGGGCTTTGTAAATAGAAAGCACTCAGTACTATATGAAAAGAATACTGTCTGACTACCATGGAATATACTAACGGCAGGAATTACGAACTTGTCAACAATTATAAAAAATGGCTACATGCTCTTGAGCAACATGGGATACTAACAATTAGCTGGTAATAATATCTGTAGAGTTTGCTTTACTGCTTTATCGTTAATACTTACCTGCAAGATTGTCAAGCATGAAGTTCAGTAGCTTTCGGGTTCCATCTGGGTCCTGGTATAAGTTGAGAATATCCTGTGATAAAGGATTGCCTAAAGGAGAGGACAAAAATAAAACCTGTAAGACTTACAACTGCAACAAGATGGAAATGTATACAGTAAAACAAAATGCCAATTTTCTAAATTGATTTCTACCGTATTTATTCTGTTACTTACATTTAAAGAAATATGAATTTAAAGAAATACTCTGTTAGGACACTCAAAGAAAAACTTCAAAAGAATTATTTTTTTCAGATTTAACTGTTTATACTGTGTACTTAAAGTTTGGGCTTGTCAAAAACACATATATACACACATACATAAACACATATATTAATCTTGGTCAATTCTAAATTAATATCACAATCTAGCAGCTTGAAGTAACCCTACAGATTCTACATTTATTTTTGAAGACAGCATTCCAACTGAAAGATAAACAGACCTATATGAGAAAAAATGAGTAATATTATAAAGAAGGAGTCTTCTTAGTTAAAATATTTATATTACATATGCGGAAAAGGAAGTTATTTCAAGTGAGAAGAAAATCTGTTACCAAGAAGAGTTAGTCAAATGTGAGAGGCAGGGCCGAGCCCGTGGCGCACTCGGGAGAGTACGGCGCTGGGAGCGCAGCAGCGCTCCCGCCGCGGGTTCGGATCCTATATAGGGATGACCGGTTCGCTCACAGAGCTCACTGGCTGAGCGCGGTGCGGCCAGTCCCAAAAAGGACAAAAAAAAATGTGAGAGGCAAATAAGAATTTGGTTATGACAGTAATCAAGAATATGAGTACTGGGCCGGCCCGGTGGCGCACTGTAGTGCGCCGCTTGGGAAGCATGGCGGCGCTCCCGCCCGAGGGTTCGGATCCCACATACAGACCGGTTCCTGCTCACTGGCTGAGCGAGGTGCGGGAGCAACACCGAGGGTTGTGATCCCGTAGCCACAGTGAGCGAGGTGCGGGAGCAACACCGAGGGTTGCGATTCCGTAGCCGGTCCCGATCCGGTACGGGGGCAACACTGAGGGTTGCGATCCGTTGCCGGACACGGAAAAAGACAAAAGGCAAAAAAAAAACAAAAAAAAAAACCCAAGGCATTGAGTACTCACAGTACAAATTTATCAAACACCAAAAAACTACCTATGTTAACAAACTATATAGACCCTTAAGAAATAAAGGAGGTATTCATAAAGATAAGCATGTAACAAAAGTCTAACATTCAGATTTGAAAAAACAAAAAACACAGAACTTCTAGAAATGAAGGTTCTAAATACAAACCAACCAAACTTTCAATGTAACACACACCCACAAAAACAGCTAAACTTTTTAAAAAATAATCAACCAAATGTTGGAAAGAATGTGGAGTGTCTGGAACTCTTACTGGCAAAGTGTAAATGGTACAACTATATTGAAAGTCTGGTTGGTAGTTTCCAATTGACTTGAAAATGGGAAAAGGAAACTTCCTGGGGTGATGGAATTGCTCTATATCTTGAGCTAGGCGCTGGTTACACAGGTGTACACCTTTATCAAAATTAGTTAAAGCTGGATACTTAAATATCTGGGTATTTTAATGTTTGTAATTATAACTCAAAGTAGTAGGAGGAAAAAATCTTGATGAATGAGTTAGGCAGTAGATCAGACACATATGAAATCAGTGAACAGGAAAAATATACTCACAGAAATTAGCCAAAATGCATCACTGAGATTCAAAAAGATGGGAAACATGACATAGTAAAAGATATGGAAGTTAGAATAAGAAAGCTTAAAAAATATGAAATTAGAGTTCAAAAAGAGAACAGGACTTCGGTTTCTGCTCCAACATGTAAACAGAATGAAAGTTGTCACTCCTGTTCTTACAAGTGAAGTCACAGACAAACTGCTGCTCCAAACACAAAAAAAGCACATATGAAGAATCATAGTTTACAGGTAACAGAAGCCTATAGCTGGAATTTCTATCAGTAGGAGCACTTTAAACTGTAATTGACAAATTGCTGGAGGCTCAGTGTACATTAGCTTGAGAGTTAAAAACTCCAAGGGGGCCCACTCTTAGGGGCCCCACACTCCTAAGTTTTACTTCCAGGAATCCCACCAGGTACTCACTGTGAAGACTGGAGAAAAATTCCCTCATGCTCCCAACGGGAGGCTGGGAAAAATAATATTCTCCTAAATCCTGCCATCGAGTGAAACTATTTTACAGCATCTGTTTTATGAAAGCCTAACAGACCCGGTAGAAGGGAAATACACAACTCCAGCCCCCTCTATCCTTCAACCTGGGGTAGGGAAATACCCAGTGGAGGCTCACTAAAAGACTGAGACCTAAACATAGGACTATTACTCTCCTTCTACACCTTACCACTACATCAGTAAATCTCCTGTATAATAACAGAGGATTACAGCTGAAAGAACACAAGCTTCAGGCCCTATTTAAGGAGTCTAAAAGAAACCTAAAAGACAACAGAAGAGATAAAAACACTTGAGGACATTTTAATCTCTGAATCCATAGCTATAGCAAACAGTAAACACATCAAACTACTAGCCAGAAAGAGAGATTAAAGAGATTAGAAGAGGCAATATTTGAAGAGGAAAAGGCTGCAAATTTTCAAAAGCTAGTTTTTTTTTTAAAAAAAAGAAACTGATACAAGAAGCACAATATATTCACAGTAAGAGGTTTACAAAAGGATTTCATTTAACTAAAATACATTGTAGTGCAAACTAGAGGATGCCAATGACAAATAGAAAACTTTAAAACTAGATGGGGGAAAGGACCAGTCCCTTCAAAACAATAAACATGAAAATAACAACAAGCTTCAAAAGCAACAATGGAGGGGCTGGCCCATGGCTCACTCGGGAGAGTGCGGTGCTGATAACACCAAGGCCACGATTTCGGATCCCATATAGGGATGGCCAGTTAGCTCACTGGGTGAGCGTGGTGCTGATAACACCAAGTCAAGAGTTAAGATCCCCTTACCAGTCATCTTTAAAAAAAAAAAAAAAAAAA
>NW_007729223.1:0-51582 GCF_000696425.1 Galeopterus variegatus | reverse complement strand
TATTTGAAGAGGAAAAGGCTGCAAATTTTCAAAAGCTAGTTTTTTTTTTAAAAAAAAGAAACTGATACAAGAAGCACAATATATTCACAGTAAGAGGTTTACAAAAGGATTTCATTTAACTAAAATACATTGTAGTGCAAACTAGAGGATGCCAATGACAAATAGAAAACTTTAAAACTAGATGGGGGAAAGGACCAGTCCCTTCAAAACAATAAACATGAAAATAACAACAAGCTTCAAAAGCAACAATGGAGGGGCTGGCCCATGGCTCACTCGGGAGAGTGCGGTGCTGATAACACCAAGGCCACGATTTTGGATCCCATATAGGGATGGCCAGTTAGCTCACTGGCTGAGCGTGGTGCTGATAACACCAAGTCAAGAGTTAAGATCCCCTTACCAGTCATCTTTAAAAAAAAAAAAAAAAAAAAAGCAACAACGGAAATTGAGAACACAACAGAATAATATACAACAGAATAATATCTCCCGGGAGTTGCAAAAACTGTATTTCAGACTTCAAACATTCCTCTCTCAGCAACAGACAGGAAAAGTAGACAAAAAAATTAGTAAAGATGGAGAAGACCAGAACCACACTGTCAACCAACTTGACCTAACTAATGTTTATATAATACTCCATTCAAAAACAGGAAAATATACATTCTTTTCCAGTGCACAAGAACATTCAACAAGAGAGACCATATTCTAGGCCAGAAAACAAACTGAAAAGAAATTGAAATCATACAAAGTGTTTGAGCATAACAAAATAAAACTGGAAACCAACAATAGACAAGTATCTGGAAAATTCGCAAATGCTCTGAAATCAAACAACAAACTTCTAAAGAATCCATGGGTCAAAGAGGAAGCCACAGGGGAATTTTTAAATGTTTTAATTGAATTAAAATGAAAACATGACATCATCAAAATTTGTGGGTTACAGATAAATCAGTGTTTAGAGGGAAAGTTATAGCATTAAATATATTTTTTTTTTTAAAAAAAAGGGTCTGAAACTAGTGATATAACTTCCATATTAAGAACTTTAATAAAGAACAAATGAAATCCAAAGCAAGCAAAGGAACTAATAAAGAGCAGAAATACATAAAATTTAAAACAGAAAAACAATAGATTATTACTGAAATCAAACTGTGGTACTTTGAAAAAGGCAATAAAATTGATACACCTCTCTATGACCAGGACAAAAAGACACAAATTGTAACTATCAAGAATGAAGAAGGGATAGCTCTAGAGACATTAAAAGGATAAGGGAATATTTTTTTTTTCCTTTTTGTCTTTTTTTGTGACCAGTAACGGGATCGCAACCTTCAGTGTCGCGCCCGTACCGCGACTGGCAATGGGATCGCAACCCTCGGTGTCGCGCCCGCACCGCGCTCAACCAGTGAGTAGACCGGTCTCTATATGGGATCCAAACCCTCGGCAGGAGGGCCGCCGTGCTCCCAAGCACCGCAATCTACCGAGTGTGCCACCGGGCCGGCCCGATAAGGGAATATTAAGAACACTTTATGTCCATAAATTCAACAACTTAGAAGAAATAAATTCCTTGAAAGACAGAAACTACCAAAGCTCACTCAAGAAGAAGTGGATAAAAAAAGTCAGCAAAGGGCCGGCCCGGTGGTGCACTGCTATAGTGCGCCGCTTGGGAGGCGCAGTGGCGCTCCCGCCGAGGGTTCGGATCCCACATACAGACCGGCCGCTCACTGGCTGAGCGAGGGGCGGGAGCAACGCCGAGGGTTGCGATCCCGTGGCCGGTCCCGGTCCGGTACGGGCGCGACACTGAGGGTTGTGATCCGTTGCCGGTCACGAAAAAAGACAAAAAGGAAAAAAAAAAAAAAAGTCAGCAAAAATGGCAGAGTAAGAACCTCCAAAAATCTGCCACTCCAAAAAACAACAATGATAACAACAAACTGGTAAAAATTGTCAGAATCAACTATTTGGGAACTCTAGAAATTAACCACATGATTACAACAGCCCACGTTGGGTTTACTCAAGAAAAAAATGCAGAATCTAGATAAGAATAGCAGTCTGTGGAGTTTTAACTTTGCCTGGTTCCATATTGCCAGGGAAGCTTGGCATCCACTGGAGCAACCAAAACTAAGCTGGAGCTCTTTCAAAGCCTCATTCCCAAAAAACAGTCATTATCTGACCTTTGTGGTAGTTCCCTTACTCTTGCTCAGCACTGAAAAATTTCTCTCTGGGGGTTGGGGTATGGGGGTGGGAACTGAGGAAACCTTTGCAGGCAACTGTGTGGCTGCCTAAGGTGATGATAACAGTTGGGGCAAACAACAGACTAGCCAAAAAGCTTAAAAGGAAAAGCTTGGAAAGGAGGTGTCCACAGGGGCTTTGAAAAGCTCTGACATATTCCTAGGAATTTAAAAGATCATATATATGCAGGGGGCTATGCACATGAATGACCTAAAAACAACCTGAGCTCTCACCTATGTCTAACTTGGAAGGCTATACCCAAGCAGGAAGTAAAGGTTAAGGCAGAGTTGTAAACTTCCTGGCTGAGTACTGAGGTGTGACCTAAACATATAATGAGCCACTTGACAAAGAGTAGCAGATTCACTGGTCCCAGGTATTTAAGGAAATCTCTATTCCAATCCTTAGCTGACCACTAAACTAACTGAACAGAAATTCCAGTGGCCACACATGACAAAGAATACAAATTAGTTCTGAAAAGTCACTAAAGCAACAAACAAATACTACAAGCAACAACAACAAACAACCCTGAAAAAGAGTGTGTATGTTGAGGGAGGGGGTGAGACTCTGATTTCAAAGTTGCTATATTATATTATTTAAAATGTCCAGCTCTCAACAAAAAATTATGGGACATGTAATAAACAATAAAGTAAGTCCCATACAGAGGGGAAAAAAGCTATCAATAGAAACTGTTTCTGAGGACAGATATTGGACTTACTAAAAAAGACTTTAAAAATCAGCTATTCAAAATATGTTCAAAAAACTAAAGAAACTGTGTCTAAAGAATTAGAGGAAAGCATAAAAATGATGGCTCACCAAACAGAATATCAAAAAAGAAAAAAATTATAAAATGAAACCAAATAGAAATTATGAAGTTGAAAAGCACAATGGAAAAACAAACAAAAAACACTGGAAGGGCTTAACAGCAGTTTTGAGCAGGTAGAAGAATCAGTGAACTTGAAGACAGGTGAGTTGAGATTGTACAGTCTGAAGAACAGAAAGAAAAAAGAATAAAGAAAAATGAATAGAGCCTCAGAGATCTATCAGATGCCATCAAGGGTACCAACAAACACTTAATGGTAGTCCCAGAAGGTAAAAAGACAAAAGAACAGAAAAAAAACCCTGAAGAAATAATGGATAAAAGCATCCCAAATTTGATGAAAATCATTAATATACACATCCAAGAAGCTTAACAAACTCAAAGTAGGAAAACTGCAAGAGATCCACACCTAGACAAATATAATAAAACTGTGGAAAATCAAAGACAAAGAGAGAATCTTGAAAGCAGCAGGAAAGGTGACTCATCATGTAAAGATCCTTAATAAGATTAACAACTGATTTCTCATCAGAAACCATGAAATCTGAAAGGCAGTGAGATGACAAATTCAATGGGCTCAAAGTAAAATACTGTCAATTAAGAATTCTATATCTAGAAAAAATATCCTTCAAAATGAATTGGAAATTAAGACATTCCTAGATAAACAAGAATTGAGTGAGTTTGTCACTAGCAGACCTGTCCTACAAGAAACAGTAAAGGGAGTCCTTCAAGCTGGAATAAAAAACAATTGGATAGTAACTCAAAACTACATGAAAAAATTAAGAGTAACAGTAAAGATAACTACCAGTATAGGTTAATATAAAAGAAAGCATATATGTGGTTTTTGTTTTTTTTTTTCTGTCTTTTTTCGTGGCCGGCAAGGGGATCGCAACCTTTGGTGTGGTGTCACCCGCACTGCGCTCAGCCAGTGAGCGCACCGGCCATTCCTATATAGGATCCGAACCCGCAGCGGGAGCATCGCTGCGCTCCCAGCGCTGCACTCTCCCAAGTGCACCATGGGGCCGGCCCCATATATGTATTTTTTGAACCTTTTTCTCATATATGCTGATGGACACACATGAATAAAGATGATATTTGTGATAATAACAGCATAAAAGAGAGGTGAATAGAGCTGTAGGTACAGTCTTTTTAATACTGTTGATATTAAGTTGACATTAATCCAAATTAGATTGCTATAAATTAAGATGTTAATTGTAATCCCAGGGTAAGAAAATAACCCAAAATAATATAGCAAAAGAAATGACAAAATAATTAAATTGGTACACTACAATATATCCACTGAACATAAAAGGCATTAACTGAGAAAGAGAGGAACAAAAAAAGATATAATACAGAGAAAACAAATAGCAAAATAGCAGACACAATTTATCTGCAATTACATGAAATGTAAATGGGTTAAACTCTCCAATTGAAAAGCCAAGATTAGCAGAATGAATAAAAAAGCAGAATTCACTGTATGCTTTCTACAAGAGACACACCATAGACTCAAAGACACAAATTTTATCTGCAATTACATGAAATGTAAATGGGTTAAACTCTCCAATTGAAAAGCCAAGATTAGCAGAATGAATAAAAAGCAGAATTCACTGTATGCTTTCTACAAGAGACACACCATAGACTCAAAGACACAAATACATTTAAAGTAAAAGAATATAAAAAGGTATGCCATGCAAATAGTAACCAAGAGAGAGCTGAAGTAGTTATTCAGATAAAAAGAAATAACCTCAATGTCTTGTATCTATAAAGAAATCAAATTAGAAGTTAAAAATGTTTTAATAAAAAAATTTGAAGGCCATAGTTTTACTGGAAAATTCTACCACTTATTTAAGAAAGAAAGCAATAGAAAGGTTTTGCACACTCTTCCAGAAAATAGGAGTATTAGCAACATTTTCCAGAGGAAATAAATGACTAAATTCAATGTGCATCAATCAAAAAACTCTTACCAAATGTGGAATAGAAGGAAAAATTATTTAACCTGAAAGAGCATCTACCAAAAAACCTACTGTTGATATTAATGGTGAAAGATAGCACTTTCCCCCTAAAATTGAGAACAAGGCAAGTACCATTTATATATAGCATCAAAAACCATCAAATACATAGGTATAAACCTAGCAAAATATTTCCAAGATTCACATGATGAAAACTACAAAACAAAGAAAGAAAGCAAAAAAGACCTGTATAAATGCAGAGACATATTTTATTGAAAGATTCAATACTAAGTTTCAAGACTGAGGCATCAATTATCCCCAAACAAATCTACATATTTGATATAATCCCAATAAAAATTCTAGTAGGATATTTTGCACAAATCATGAGCTAATTATAAAATTTACATGGAAATGTAAAGCATCTAAAATGTCAATGCAATTTTGAAAAATGAGAACAAAGTTACAGGAGTCATAATACCTAATATCAAGCTTATCATAAACCTACAGTAACAAAACATTTGAGTATTGGCATAGATCAATGGAACAGAATAGAATGTCTAAGAGTAGACCCATACATATTTGGTCTCTTCAATTTTGACAAATTTGCAAGAAAAATTACAAGTTGGAAATATAATCTTTCAAATAATTGTACTGGAATGACTAGATGTGCATATGCAAAAGAATAAACCTCGTGCTGTATACAAAAATTATCTCAAAACATACCATCTAACAGTTTTAGGTTTTAAAGGTAAAACTTTCTAGAAGAAAGAACTCTTTGCCTCACCCAAACACCTGAAAACTTTCTAGAAGAAAAAAAAAATACTTCTAGAAAGTTTTCATGTACTTGGGGTGAAACAAAGATTTATTTCTTTGATGTAATGACAAAAAAAAAATTCCACAGAAGAAAAGCAGTAATAAATTGGATTTCATTAAAATGAAAAACTGCTCTTTGAAAAGCATTGTAAAGAAAATAGAAATACAAGCCATAAAAAATATTTGCAAAACACATATCTAAAATAGTGCTTAAATTTGGAATATATAATGGATTCTCAAATTTCAGTAATTAGAAAAAAGCATCCCAATTATAAAACCATACAAAAGATATGAATAGACACTCCAAGGAAAATCTCTAGGTGGCAAATATACACTTGAAAAGATATGCAATATCATAGTCAGAGAACGAAAAATTAAAATCACACAGTATTAGAATGGCAAAAATAAAAAATACTGATACCAACGATATGTAGAAACTGAAATCCTCTTATATTTTTGGTGAGAATGCAAAATGACATAGCTACTTCAGAAAACAATTTGGCAGTTTCTTTTTAAGTTTAACATATACTTACTATACAACCCAGCAATACCATTCCTAGGTAGTTACTCAAGAAAAATAAACATATTTCATACAGAAATCTGTATGCAAATGTTTACAGTGCCTTTATTCCTAATCATCTATGACTGGAAACAATCCAAATGTCCTTCAACTTGTGAATGGATATAAAATCTGTGGTACATCCATACAACAGAAAACTATTCAACAATGGAAATGTGTGATCTACTAGTGCACACAACATGGATGAACCTCAAGTGCACTATGCTAAACAAAAGAATCCAGACTCAAAAGGCTACATACTGTATGTATGTACATATGACACATTGGAAAAGTAGTTGTCAAGGCTATATAACAAAAACCTTAATAGGAGAGAAAGAGGCTCACTACCTAATATCAGATTCAATTCACCAGAAAATATAACAATATTACGTTAGTACTACCTAATAAAATAACATCAAAATATATAAAGTAAAAACTGAACTACATGTAGAAATGAACAAATATACCATTTTAATGGAAATTTTAACATAATATCTTAATTATTAAAAAAGCAGTCAAATTTCTAAAGATACAGAAAATCTGACCAACACAACTTACGAGTTTGATCAAATGGACAAATATATAGCATTGTGCCCAACAATTAGAGAAACAACATTCTTTTCAGATACAGGTAAAACATTTACAAAACTTGATCACATACTGGGCCATAAAGAAAGAATCAACAAATGTTAATGAACTCATGCACACTGGCAGATGAACTACCTCATCTGTCTTAATGCAATTAAGTTCAAAGCTACCAATAAAAAAAGCTAATATTTTAAGGAAATGATGTCAAAGAAGATATGATAACCTATATCAAAAATACTTAGACCAAAATAATAATAAAAATACTTAATGTCAAAATTGCGAATGTAACAAAAAAGTAGCCAATGGGCAAATTTATAGCCTTACATGTTTATAATATTTGAAAACAAGTAAATCTAAATATAAATCATATGTCCAACTTAAAAATAGAGAAAAGGAAAAAAAATTTTTTTTTTCCTTTTTGTCTTTTTTACTGACCGGTAACGGGATCGCAACCCTCGGTGTTGCGCCCGCACCGCGCTCAGCCAGTGAGCGGGAACCGGTCTCCACATGGGATCTGAACCCTCAGTGGGAGCGCCACCGCGCTCCCAAGCGGCGCACTCTCCAGTGCGCCACCGGGCCAGCCCGGAAAAAATATTTTTAAAAAATAGAACAAATAACCTCAAAAAGGCAGAGGGGTACTATAGCTACAAATGGAATAGTCTAAAAATATACCAGGAGAATATTATGAACACTTTAATGCAAATAAATTTGAAAACTTAAAAAGCTTATTCCAGTGGTACAGATATAGTCCAACAAAATTGACTTATTAACAGATAGGAATCTTCAATTGTTCTTGTGATTACAAATATATTGACATAGTAGTTACATACTTCTGCAAAGAAAAGATCAGGAAATGATAGTTTCACAGGGCTGTTCTACCAAAATTTCAAGAAACAGATTAGTTTGATCTTACACGAACTCTTTCAGAGAACTGAAAAATACGAAAATTTTCCCACTGTTTCTAAGGTCAGTTACAAACCCTACACACACTCGAATAAGAATAATGAAAAACACAGATCTATTTTATTCATAAACGTATATAGAAAATTATTTAAAAAAAACAAAACCCAAACAAACAATCAAAAAAAGGTTGGAAGAGCAGACCACCATGAGCCTTGTGCTTCCCTCTGCATTCTTGGTAAATGTAACAGATTCCTAGGCTTATCTGTCTCCTGATGATGGAACAGTTTCTGTAGCTACTTATATAGGCAATTAGATGGGTCAAGGCAACCACAGCATTACTACCATGTAACTCTTTATTCCCCATGAAGCAGGACTAGCTCTGTGTTGTTTGCTACAATATTTACTGCTTGCTTGAAAACTGCTGGACCTGTGAACCTGAATTATTCAAGTACAATGTAAACCCACTATGTACAAAGCATGCATGGGTCCATTTTGTGGTCTAAAAAAATAAATGCAAGAAGAAAACTCCAATTCGTGGCTAATTTCCCAAATGAAAGGAATGCCTCGCTCTTGAGGGTTCAGGAAATATAACCCCTTTTTAAGGCTTCTCACTGCTCAAAAAAATAGGCTTTAAATAATCTTTGGCAGGGCCGACCCAGTGGCTCACTTGGGAGAGTGCGGTGCTGGGAGCGCAGCAGTGCTCCCGCCGCGGGTTCAGATCCTATATAGGGATGGCCGGTGCGCTCACTGGCTGAGTGCGGTGCGGACGACACCAAGCCAAGGGTTGCGATCCCCTTACTGGTAACAAAAAACAAAAACAAACAAACAAACAAACAAACAAAATCTTTGGCGGCTCAGTCACCCAGGGAAAAGGGGTTACAAATCCTTGGGAGGCAAACAACAAGTGATAACATTCTTTGTCTCTGACCCAGGAGTCTCATGTCTTCGACCACTATCCATGAAACAGTAGCTGGTTAACCTAGTAGCTTGTTAAGTAGAGTAAAACCTCAGAGCCTTCACAGTTTTTGACAGATATTACCAAATTAAATCCAAAAGTGTGTACAAGCATGAAACAATAAAACCAAGTTGGGTTTATCTCAGGAATGCAAATATGATTTAAGCTGGAAAAATCTATACGTATAATTCACCACATCAACCTTTGAAATAAGAAACATAATCATCTCAAGAGGTGAAGAAAAGCATTTGATAAATATCTGAAAGAAAGATTAGCAAAGCAGAAATGGAAGTAAACTTCTTCAGTCTAAAAAATAGTTTGTTTTGCCAAAAACAAAGAGCAAATATCATTCTTAATGGAAAAATATTAGAAGCATTCCCTTTAAAATTGGGAATAAAAGTATGCCCAGTATTAATGCTTCCATTCAACATCGTATGAAATATTCTAGTCAGTGTACTGCAATAGGGAAAAGAAACTAAATATATAAAAATTTAAAAGGAAAAAACAAAACTGCCTTTATTAGGAGATGAAATGATTATCTGCACACAAAATCTCAAAGTATTTGCAGATAAATTTTTAGAAAAAATAGTTCACCAAGAAGTCTTACTGTAAAACCAATAAAAAGATTGTCTCAACAGCAAATGAAAAAAAAAAAAAACATAAAATAAAGAGTCATGGTTTACAATAGGAACAAGAAAAAGTTTATCTTTTAGAAAAAATAGTTCACCAAGAAGTCTTACTGTAAAACCAATAAAAAGATTGTCTCAACAGCAAATGAAAAAAAAAAAAAAACATAAAATAAAGAGTCATGGTTTACAATAGGAACAAGAAAAAGTTTATAAGGTGCCTAGAAATAAATCCAACAAAAGATGTGCTTGATCAGTGTGTGCAGAACATTATAAATTCTATTCAAAGATATTATATAAGATCTAAATAAAAAGAGAGGGAGCCCAAATTCATGAGTAAGAAGATTCAATACAATTAAGATCTCAATTCTTCCTAAATTGTTCTAGACAGTCAATACAATTCCAAAGTTCCAACAGGATTTTTTGTGAAACTTCACAAGCTGTTTCTTATGCGTGAGAACAGCCAAGGCACACAAACTGCCTAAATACTGCTAAAGAAAACTATGAGGGGACTTCCCAAACCAGATATCAAGTCTTAATATAAAACCAATAATAATTATGATAATGCAGTAATTGGTACAAGGGTTAGACAAACTGACCACTGGAACAGAAGAGAGATCCCCAAAACAGACCTAGACATAGTTGACATATGAGAAAGGTGACTTTGCTGATCAGTGAGAAAACGAAAAACCATTTGTTAAATGATATTGAGAAAAACTGGTTACTCACCGGGAAAAAACCAAGATTAGATCCCTCCCAAAATTAGACCCCTCATACCACATTTAAAAATCAATTCCAAATGAATTAAAGAATTAACTATGAAGAGCAAAACAACTCTTAGAAGATAATAAAGGAAAATGTATTTCTGACCTGGAGTAGGGTAGGATTTTCTTTAATAAGATACAAAATGCACTGATTATGAAAGATTTTTAAATTCAACTACATTAAAAATATCAAATCTACTCATTAAAAGATACCACAAAGAAAACAAAAAGAAAAGCCAAAAAGTGGGAGAAGACATAAACCAAAATAGACGAAAGTTAAGAACTCCTACAAATCAATAACAAACAATCCAATTGAAAATAGGCAAAAGACATCAATAGTAATTTCAGAGAAGAAACAGTAATGGCCAAAAAACACATGAAAAAATGCTCAATCTCAGCAATTAGGAAAATGCAAATTAAGAGCATAACTAGAAACTATTTTACATTCAACAACTGGCAAAACTCTGAAAAATTTGACAATACCAAGTGTTGGAAAGAAAACTGAAAAATGAAAACTTTATTACATTGGGGAATGTATTTTAGTACTACTTTGTAAAACATGAAATTACCTACAAAAGCTAAGGCTGTACAGATCTCTACAACCGAACAATTCCAATCCTATGAACTGTATCAGAAGACATGCACTAGAATGTTTATGGCTGCACTATTCACAGTAGTAGCCAAAAAAAAGAGGAAACAATATAAATATCTACAAGGGTACTTCAAAAAGTTCATGGCAAAATAGAATTAAAAAATAATACAAATCTTTCCATGAACTTTTTGAAGTACCTTCATTTAGAAAAATGAATATATTACAGCATATATACATATATCAGAATAACACGTAGCAGTGAAACAAATGAATTATAACTACAAGTATACATCAACATGGACAAATCATAAAAACATCATGTTGAATAAAAGGCAAGAACCAGAAAATTATATTCACTAGGATTCCACTTAAAGGTTAAAAGATGCATACATAACTCCAATATCTAAATTCAGTATGGCAGTAACCTTTGGGAGAAGGCAGAAAGATATAATAATGAAAGAGCACAAAGGAAACTTAAAAGGGACAGAGGATCTACACCTAACAAGGCGCAATTGTGCCTATTTCCCTGTAATCTCACCAGAGTAATTTTATCAAATTTTTGGAATTTTTCCAATCTGATAGGTGAAAAATGGTAATTGAGTAGTTTCAATTTGCATTATTATTATGTATAATATAGATATTATGTATATTTTAGAGCCATTTGTATATCCTTTCATATGAACTATCCTCTCATAAACTCTGCTAGATTACTGTTTTTCTTATTGATTTCCAAAAGTTCATATATAACACAGATATAAGTACTTTGCCTCCTATATGAATGACAATTACATTTTCAAAGTGCATTTTTAAAAAAGGTATTGAGAATGTTGGGTAATGGGTGTACAGGTACTCATTTCAACACAGATATAAGTACTTTGCCTCCTATATGAATGACAATTACATTTCCAAAGTGCATTTTTAAAAAAGGTATTGAGAATGTTGGGTAATGGGTGTACAGGTACTCATTTAATTATTTTCTTTAAAATGTTTCTTTTATATTATATTTTATGAACAAAGCAAATTTACATGGTAAAAGAAACCCTTCCACTGACATGGTCTGTTTTGTTTAAGGGAGATAAGTAATTCTTGGAAGAAAGCAAAAATTTTCACAATTACTGAGGTCCTACATATTTTTATGACTTGGGACATCAATGTTTAATGCCTGAGAACTCCTCATTGACCTATGTGTCAGAAAAAGTATTGCCTTAAACCTTAGTATATTAATTCTAAATTATTTTTAAATAATTGTATGAGAATTGCTTTCATTTATGTCTTTTCTTCCATAAAATTAATACATTTCGTTTTTTCTAAGTCACTTAAGAGAACACTTCCTACATACTGGATTGACCATGTCTATAGTTTTAAAATTGGCTTTCTTTTCCTAATTCCTCAAATAATCTACCCTCCACATGTACTCCCCCCAAATCTCAAAAGAGAATTTCTAAAAATTAGCTTGTTGGGCCAGGATGATCCAAATCATTATTAAAATTTCAGTATCTGCATTTTAAAGGAAGAAAATAAAATACAGAAAAGGTACTCCTCTGAGTTCTAAGAAAATGAAATCTCAGAGGCAGTCCATTCTCATTGTTTCTTTTAACTAGATCACAGTTCTATTGTAAATATACCATTCCCTTCTCTTTCTTTCTTTTTTTCTTTTTCTTTTTGGACATAAAGTACCACATGTGGTTATTAAGACTGATTTAGAAATTATTTCCTAAATAATAATAGTTTTACCTTCCTATGAAGCTATCATTCATCAGGGACATTTTATTCCTTCAATTGCTTCACAAAGCCATTCCTGTTTTTACCATCTTAAACTTTTTAAAAGGACAGGAAGGGCCGGCCCAGTGGCGCACTGCTACAGTGCGCCGCTTGGGAAGCGCGGCGGCGCTCCCGCCGCCGAGGGTTCGGATCCCACATACAGACCGGCCGCTCACTGGCTGAGTGAGGAGCGGGGGCAACGCCGAGGGTTGCGATCCTGTTGCCGGTCCCAGTCCGGTACGGGGGCGACACTGAGGGTTGTGATCCGTTGCCGGTCACGAAAAAAAGACAAAAAGACAAAAAGACAAAATAAATAAATAAATAAATAAAAGGACAGGAAGAGCTCTGGTTTTCTTTCATTTCTGAAAGTTCCTTGCTCTTCTGTACTGGATCATCTGAATAAAAAGTGGCAATGACAGAAAACTAAACAGATTCTCAAAGAGAAATAGGCTACTGCATATAGGTATTTACCATAGAACAAATGGAAGCTTAGTGAAGAGGGATTTATCAATACATATGAGCAAATCCAAGTTACAGTTAGAGAAGCAGAGCTGGTGCCTGAATAGGTAGACTAGAGGTCTACGAGATTTTAATGAATGTGAAATTAGCAGACACAGCCACTAGAATTGAAGGCAAGCCAAAGACAATAATTTGGAAGACTAACATTTTAACTAGTAAAATAGGATGAAAGACTGAATAGATAACAGATATAGTATTCACTCACTTGATACGTAGTGTAAATTTTCTGGGAACATGTCTCTCTATGAGATAACATGGGATGCAATTATGAAAGAGCAAGAAGTACAAGAGGGAGGTCTTCAAAAAGTTTGTAGATTCATATTATCTTTTAATTCTATTTTTTCCACAAACTTCTTGAAATACCCTCGTATAACATCTGCTTTTCAGGAATGTTGCCTGGTACAAAAATTAAGTCCACTGAGTTCAACAGCAAATTATTCATTTGTCATTGATGTGCTCTCTATCAATAAAAGCCGGAAGAAAATAGTTGTTCTGATTAATGTTAAAAATAAGAAACAATAGTTACTCATAGTAGAGAAAAAGAATTATAATGCAGTATAATTAGCACGACAGTATGAATTTCATACATTGTGAATCTAAGATGATAAAAAATGATAACCATTCCATTTTTTTTTAATACATAAAAAGACTAACAGACTAGCCCCAACTCCAACTCTAGCTTGATGGCTGTTTCAACTATGTAATAATGAGATTTAGCATGCAGAATATAGTATGAAATGTCCCAACAGTTAAATTTCAAATACTTGGGTTAATCCTCAGGAAAATATTTTATATATAAGTATTTCCCTTCACTTTATACATGATAAAAAATAATCAATAAAATCTTACAAAGAAACTATAAACACAAGATTCGGACCATTCATATAATTATCTAACTTATGAAACTTCATACGGAAGCCTAATATTATTTCTGGTATTTCAACCAATAACATCAGAATTCTTTCCATTCTTATTCAAACTTCATTCTTAATGCTCCATTAAATGACATAAGCAAATGCAAATAAAGCATTTTCCTGGAGACTCAAATAGTCTTTGAAGAAGAAAAACAAAATATATGAAACTGTATACTTCATAAGGCTTTGATTGATGTTCATTCCTCACGAGCATAAAATAAAACATTTAACCAACACACTACATTTGTATTCAGCCCTCTGAGTTCAAAAATAAACCCTTCTGGGCTGCCCAGCTAGCTCAGTTGGTTAGAGCACAGTGTTACAACACCAAGGTCAAAGGTTTGGATCCCCGTATCAGCTAGCAGCCAAAAATAAAGAATTAAGAAAAAAATCCTTCTTCATATGCTATGCCATAAAAGAAAATTATACAAATTTTACTATTTATATGAATTGAATATGTCTTTTATCCCAAACTGAAAGAGATAGAGCAACATGCATTTTGGACTAACACATTTTATTTAGAACAATATACTTATTAGGTATAGCTAATTTTTACTGTTATAATGTTTTCCCTCATATTCATGTAATATGTAAATGTTATTTTACCTATTCTATCAAGAGCTAAACATGGGGCATTCTGGCTAAGGTTTACTCTACTAAGTAAAGTCCTCCTTAAAAAAAAAAAAAAAGGACAATGAGAACTACAGTGTTAATTTAAAATATCTCCCCTAAGGAATATCAGAGTTTTATAGACAATAAAAGTAAAATACAAAAACCAAAAAAAATTTTTTAATTTCCTCTTATATTTATTAAAATGATGGCACCATTCTGAAATCTTGATGCTCAATACCCGAAGAACTTTTCTTTCAAGAGAAAGTATAGTCACATTCTCGAAATCATATTAAAACTTTACTGTAACCAAAATGGTCTTTAAAAGGCTCAGAACACCTCAATACAGAGCATTAATGCTATCATTTAAAAAAAAAAAAAAATCACTCACCTTTCAAACCTAGAGTTTGTAGCTGGAAGAGCCGACCAAGTTCATAAGGCAAAACCCGTAACATATTGTCATTTAAAAGCAATTCCCTGTATTAAACAAAAAAGTTTTAATATACCAAACTTTATTAATACCTACATTTGCCATTCTTAATCTTCCTTTAACATGCCATGTTAACATTCAAGGTACAATTCTATATGCTCATCCAAAAATGCTGTGCAATTATAAAGTACTACAAAATGTACAACTGCCACAACTGTTAACAGTGTTTCTGTGATTTACTCATTCTCTAGCACAGATTAAAATTAGAGGTGTAAGAACTGCACAACATTCTCTGGTTAAATATACCTCCTTTTCTCTCTCATTCAAACAACAGATATCCTTGAACACACTTTAATTCATAGAAAAAAGTAAACTTTTGTAAACAAACCCGAGGATTAAACTATAATTAGAAGCCAATCATCTGCGTCATCTTTTTAAATAACTGATTACAACTCTAATCATATCAAAATACTATGAAAACGAAAAAACAAAAACAATAAAAATTAATAGAGAAAAACAAAGTAGTGTATCAAGGGAGTAAAAGACAATAAATGTGAAAAGACAAAACAAATACTACAGTGGACAATCGCTGACAAAACAAATATTAAACTAATGCACAGGATAGTATAGATAAGAATAGAATGACATAAATAATAACTAAGTTTACGACTCTGAAATTTTGGGCAGACTATAAAAAAAATAAATAGTACCCTCATTAGTGGATGACCAAAAAGCTTTTAAAACAAAAACAAAAAAACAGTAAGGGGATTAAGAACAAGATCCTGAAACGATGTTTAATTTTAGACATGTGATAGCAATTTTTTAAAAATTATAACTCCAAAGATAAACAAGGTAGAAAAGCAATCCTTGCTTTCACTGGGAACATTTATACAAGGTCTCAGAATTCCTGCAATATTTTGTTTTATGAAATTTTTTAAACATCCTGAAGGATGAGAAATAAATCCATTTTATCAGGTTTAAAGGTTCCCTTAAAGAATATAAAATATAAATATACCTTGTCTACATGATAGAGGTAAGTTCCTAAAAGTTTTACTTATAAGCAAATCATATTCTTTATTATTTCTGATTAGTCTGATCAGACTTAAGCCTAAGGTGAGACTTACTATATTTTAGTCCCACCCCACCTCAAGTCTGTCAAAAGAAACTTTTTTTTTTAAATTAAAGAAACTGTTAATACAAGCACACTCTTAGCCAGTAAACTTCAAATTTAAAGGAAGGAAAAGAAATGTTCAATGGAGATCAACTTAAGCACTGTGTGCTTAGACAAGTTTATATCATTTGATCTTCACACATATAGATATCCTACTGTAAGATGAGTAACATATCCCATAATTTTCTTATTTGGTAAATTTAGAATTTTATATAGTGAGTCATGTCTTTAATATTCCTCACCTGAGAGACACCATGTTTCCTAGTTCTGCTGGTAAACTTCTGAGTTTATTGGATGACAGATCCAGGTAAACCAGATTATGAAGCTTGGCAATATCAGGTGGAATGCGACTAAGGTAATTGTCATTTAGGTGCAGCGCCGTCAAGTGTGTCAATGACCAAAGTGATGTACTTAAGCTCCGCACTCTACCTAAAAGGCAAAATACTGAAGCATAAATCTGAGTCCAAGATGAAAGCTGAACTGCAAGGACTAGAAAAGTGATAGGAGAGACTGCAAGCAAATACACTGAGATATTGCATTTTAATTGTGTATTTTTTTTTTTCCTTTTTTGTCTTTTTTCGTGATCGCAACCCTCAGTGTCGCGCCCGTACCGGGACCGGCAACGGGATCGCAAGCCTCGGTGTTGCGCCCGCATCTCGCTCAGCCAGTGAGCCGCCGGTCTGTATGTGGGATCCGAACCCTCAGCAGGAGCGCCGCTGCGCTCCCAAGCGGCGCACTGTAGCAGTGCGCCACCGGGCCGGCCCTTAATTTTGTATTTAATGCCATTTGATTGATACCAAACACACCTGGTCCTCCTTTAATTTCATGACACTTTCACTTGACAACCACTCTTTCTCCTGGACCTTCCATGTGAATGACATGCAGCAAACAGTGGAGACCCTTGGAGTCAGGTCTCAAGGAGAAAACATGGGGCTAAATTGAGTTTTTGTGCTAGAACAGTCCTGAATTTGTTAAGTCATACTCCTTACAAAAGTATTTCTTATATACTCCATGAAAATTAATAGTGCAAGTTTTATCCATATCCAGGGCCTGAATTCATCTACAAACTTTAAATTGACAAGAGTATATTACTATGATTTAGAACCAACCTTAGACATCAGGAAAACCATTTTACCCTCAAAGGAGACATCTTCCCCAGCTTTCTGATGTTACAAGTATAGATTAACAATACTGATTTTAAGATTTTGCATTAAGTGCAACATACTCAAAGAAATGGTCACACATTAAACTCTATGAATCAGTCAGTACATGGTAGAACATGTACTAGAAAAAGTCAGAAGACCTGTTTCAGAGTCCTGATTTTTACCATCTATTAGCTAGATAAGACTGGGCAAGTCATCTAGCTTCTATGAAATGGGAGATTATCTCACCTATCTTAACTATAATAAGTATTAATTATGCATATAAACTTTACAAAAGTAAACTGGTATTTTAATTATGTGTCATTTGCCAGACAGTAGATTCTGATAAGAGGGGCAGTGGAAGGTACAGAGGGCACAAAATCGCAAAGGGGAAATGTTACTTTTCATATAGCTATCAGCCAGTAAATTCAAACTTTTATCTTTTGTCCATTATTCTTTCTACCACAGATTCCTTCCTGTTGCCCATAATCAGACTTAGGGCATCAAGTAGGATTTTACATTTTAATAGGAAACAAAGTTTTCAAGTAAAGGGGCTCTGGGTAAAAGAGAAAGTTATTTCAATTTTACCTGAGATTTAACCTAGCAGTTCCCAACCAGGGGAGATTTTGCTCCCCAAGGGACTTTGGCAATTTCTGGAAACATTTTCAGTTGTCACAACTAAAGGAGTACTACTGGTATCTAGTGGGTAGAGGCCAGGGAACTAAACAACCTACAATGTACACAACAATCCTTCACCACAAAGAATTGTCTGTCTGGCCCAAAGTGTCAGTAGTGCCAAGGTTAAGAAACCCTGAGTTCACCTAATAGGATTTGCTCACATTTATTCTTTTGATTGCCAATCACCCATCAACCTAATTACCATTTAGCTAAAAGTACAATTAATTATTACCATTGACATTACGATGTGGGTTTAACTCTTTCATACAAAAGCCTACTGGGAAAAAATCTACATTCCATATATAACATGTATTGTACAAATTCATAAAAGAAAAATGGTCTTCATATCCTATTTAATAAACTTTTAATTTTGTAATAATTTTATATTTACAAAAAAGTTCCCAAGATAATACAGAGTTCTTGTATACCCCTCATTCAGTTTTTCTAACATTAGAATCTTACATTACCATGATACATTTGTCAAAACTAGGAAACCAACATTGGTGCATATTACTAACTAAACTCTAGACTTTATTTGGATTTCACTGGTTTTTACACCTTTTTCTTCCAGGATTCAATTCAAGCACCATTTTGCATTGAGTAATCATGTCTTCTTAGTTTCCTCTGGTCTGTTTCTCAGTCCTTCCTTGTTTCTAATAAAGTTTACAATTTTGAGGGAGTCTGCAGGCCACCTGCGTTTCTGAGCAGATGCTACAAATTCAGGGGTTCCTGTGACCTGCCTCAGGTTCAATAATTTGCTGGAACAACTCATAGAACTCAGGAAAGCATTATACTTAATGATAACAGATATTTCATAGAATGTCCTTCAATTTGAGTCTATCTGATGTTTTTCTCATTATTGGACTGGGGTTATTAGTTTTTGGTAATCATATTCTATTTTAACAAACCTTAAACAGTTACTAAGGTCATATAACACAGTTATCACACATCTGTTAGAATAAATAGATAAGTTCTAGGTCTCCTTCTTGGCCAACTCTGGCATAACAGGAGAACAGCAAAGATTTCAATTTGAAAAAATAATTACTCTGAAATAGCCAAAGCAAAATCTATTATACCATAGAACCTGGCTTTACTTAGAAACTGGATATCCTCAAAATCCTCAATATTCCCAGGGTCCTCAATTCCAGATGCCAACTCTTGCTCAAGGTAATTAATCTCAAAAGAAAGGGTAGGAACAAAGATATTTAGTCACAGATAAAGATAAATGAAACACTGCTATCTCAACAACTTGTATTTCTCCAATTAAACCACCTAATTAAAAACATACAATAAAGAAATAAATATAACAATACTCAACTCTTGTTCATTATTACTGTTACATCCCAGATTTTTAAATGCTTCAGATTCCACTCACCCGAGATTTCTAATTCTGCCCAGTGAGATTTTTTCCCATTGGCTACCTCCTCTGCTGACATGATGGTATAAATTCTGCGAGGATCTGGAGGATCATATTTTTCCTTTGGCATCCCTATTAGTCTGTTAAAAAAAAAAAAAAGGGGGGGGGTCAGCAAGTATTATAATCTTATATAAAAAAAAGAAAATAGTATGGTAAGTTTTCTTTTTCTCTCCCCTTGCCAGGCTAATAAGTCATTTTATACTACAAATTCTCACTTGAAGGAAAACACATCAACCGCAGTATGCTAGCCTCTGGTAAGAACTCATTAACAGATGCCTAAAGAAAAACGCAAACAAGCAACGGTACTGGACTTAACAGTGAACACTGTGGTTGCTTCCTAATCCCTTTCCCTTCATTTAGCTACACTGCTTTCCTAGATAGACTGACTTTACAACCAGTTTCCTGAATGGACTTTGACTAGTCCGTGAGAATCAGGTAACTCTATTCTCCTTGCCTCAGTGATATTCAGATATCCCATGCTTAAAACAATCAGCACATGACAATCCCCTGGCCACAGAGATTAGTTCAGAAGTATCTAATAATCACAAAGCTTTAAGATTCATTCTACATTTATGGGAGATGCAGGCTTCTCTCTTCTACTGGTCATAAATAAAGAAGAATATAAGATATAGCCCAGATTGTGATTGACAGCCATCCAACAACTATAAGGGAAGCCAGCCGTAGAAGGCGAAGTCTAGAAAACAGAGAAACAAAGTTACAGTCCTCACTGAATGACATCTGTAGCACTCCCAATTACTGGCCTTTTCAGATACGCAAGCCAATATATTTCCCTTATCGTTTAAACTAGTATGGGTTGTGTTTTCTGTTACTTGTCATCAAAAGCATCCTAATTAGGGTGACTATTTCATATTTTGGTTTGCCTGAGCCAGACTTGGTTTATATCTGTTGTTCTGAGTTAATTATTAAAGATTATTAATACTTTCACTCTCTAAAATGTCTAATTTGGATGAGTTATATGGCTACCCTAATCAAAACTAGTATTATGCAGTTTTCTTCATGTAACTGCCAAAAGAAATCACTCAATAATAATCAGTGATGACCAACTAGACATAAAACTCCTCAAATGTGCTATTGTATGAAAATAATAATGTGCTAGGTAGAAAATAAAATCCAACTCAAAGCTAACAAGAAGAGCAAATGACAGAAAAGTCTGAGCCTAATTAAACTCCTACACGCTATCAGTAAATTGCCATATAATATTTATAGTTGCTTCTTTGCTCATATTTTAACATACACACACACCTGCCCCCAAACCAAGTGTCTAAATCTGAAACTGTTTCTAAGTAGAGTTTAAAATTTCTATCCCAAATGGAAAAGTTACTTTCAAGTGGTCTGAAATTTGTTATACATAAAGAATAAAGAAAAATTAGAGGTATTCTGCCATATATCAAAAAATCAAAGGTAATTTGTAAGAGTACTATCAAAATTTTCCATACCAAAATTTTCCCTATTTCTGAAGGGAAAAGAGTCATTCCTTTCCAGTTACTTAAAAGAGGCAAAGAGAATGTTTTTCCAGATTTGTTCAGTTAACAGTAATTAGTTTCCAAGTTTCCAGGTTAACCTATTCAACTCTAATCTAATCATACAATTTGGGTGATACTATTTTATTTTCCATAAATGTCACAGAACTTCATACAGCACAAAGAATATGATAATTTCCACAGGGAAAAAAACTTGATTTCTACTTGATTTCGGGCTGTGTGAAATACTTCTGAAAATAAAGTTTTTAGGTAAGATTTTTATAATTTCTAATGTACAACACAAGGCACATGTGTCTCTATGGGTAATTTTGCACACTAACAAAGTTCTACAAAAAATACAAGACTAATAAGCAAAGTCAAATCAAACAGATCCAGATCCAAAGACATTCTACATAATCCATCACCTACAGTGACAATGTGTAAAAGACTACTAAATTTGCACAAATATAGGTTTCATCAATTTTAGATCATTCTTACAAAACATAGGGCATAGGATTAGAAGTTAATGTGACTGTTTCAATCATAGATACCACCACATATTATGTTTGTTAAGGGGGCTATGAGTTATTTCTGTGTGGAAATAACTTTTTATATTTCTTTCTTATATTTCTATACAGTTCTCGCCACTTAATCTGTAATTGTGGAATGATCACATGCTTTATAATCTTCAAATCTACCATCTTCCTCTCACCGTCCATCTCACAGTGAATTTAACAGCCAATGCATTTCTAAAAATCCGAATAAATGGTAATTAATCCATGTGTTCAATTTTCCGAAATATTTTAAAAATCTTGATAGGAGAATAATAATTACCATCTTTTCTGGCATTCCAATTCTAATCTCTGAAATAGCCACTATATAGAACTATATTTCTATTAATACTTTCTTTTAATTTTTCATGTTTTCATCTCACAGAATCTTACAAAACGCTCCATAAGATGTTTACCAATATCTATAATATATAAAAACCAAAGTCATTAATATTACCATATTAGGAGTCAGAGGTCTCTTGAACTTGATTAGGATGCCAATAAAGATACAAGTCACTTAATTCTTCAAAATGAAATCTAGATTTAGATAGTCAGACTGAAGCTAATACAGTTTTCATTTGTGTTAACTAAGTAATTTAGCAGAGTCTATCGTTTGGGTGATCACTACAGTCCCAAACATCAGGTTTTTAACTGTGCTATTAAAAACTTAGAACTCAAATACAGGAAATCAGCATTATTGAATTCTTCTGTTCAGCTCTATTTTCCAGGTCTTCAGCATCAACCTTCCACCATGTAAGCATACCACAAAAACCTATTTCAAAATAACTTAAAATTATAAAATAATCATTCAAATGTAATTTAAATCTCCAAATGTGACACTGATAAGGTGGTTTCTAATAACCTCATATACAGGTCAGTGCAAGCCTTAAGTACTGAGGGATGAACACTTTTCACTCAAGAAAAAAAATGCTTTATTTTGGAAAATGTAGCAGCTAATTCTTTTCTCTATCTTCTTTGTGTGTGTGTGTGTGTGTGTGTGAGAGAGAGAGAGAGAGAGAGAGAGAGAGAGAGAGAGAGACTGGTAAGGGGATCGTAACCCTTGGCTTGGTGTCGCCCGCACCATGCTCAGCCAGTGAGTGCACCGGCCATCCCTATATAGGATCCGAACCCGTGGCCTCGTCGCTCCCAGCGCTGCACTCTCCTGAGTGAGCCACAGGGCTGGCCCTCTCTATGTTCTTTTCAAACCGATGAAGAGGCAGGTTTTGAATTCATTTTCCCCAGCGTTTCTAATTTCTACAACGTCCTTCATTCTCAATGGATCCTTCCATTACATCAACTTAATTTATATTGGGGATCCTGATCACATAAGTAAACTACCACCCTATTAACAACACCTTTTAAACTTCCCAGTCTTCAGTTTCAACCCTACAAAAAATACTTCACATAGCTCCCCGAATACTAACTTCACAAGCTGCTTTCAACCTGCCATTCACTCTCTGTTCCTTAGCACATCACCTATGTAGCCCTGGTAACTGACAGCCCTGGGACAAGGAACCTGGTCATCTCCTACTTCTTAGCCCCTATATGAACTATCCTGAAAATAAAAAAGTTTTAATCTCCATCACCAAACACTACCACAGAGTGAAGATTTTCATAAATTTGCTAGACAGTCTTCTGCTCCACTTAACAAAATCTTCAGGTAAATTAATAAAATACTGACTTCATGGAAAATGTATTTCAATTTTTAAATTATAAACAATGTTATATGTAACACTAAAGCTACTTGGCATAGAAAAATTTAGAGTTTCTAAAACTGCAAATATTTCTGGTAGATGAGGGAGAAAAATAAGACTGCAAATAAAAGATACCTACATAACATGCTATTTCAATGAATGGCGTGTTACAAAATACTTATGAAATACACCCAAATATACTATTGCTAAAGAATTCAAAATCTCAGGTTTTATACCTGGGACTAAGAAAAGAAAGCAGCATAACTCCCCCAGAAAAAATACTCTGAGCCAAATCAGAGAAAACAGTTAAAAGCCAGAACCAAATTTCTGTAAATACTGGTCATTTACCCTAGCTTATAAAAACAGCAGCCTCTATAGAATATGTAAAGATATAAGTCCTATGGTGTTAAACCACAGCTTCCTTCTCACCACCTTATCTAAGTTTAAGGTCATTTTATCTCAGTCTACAGTTCAGCACAATTAATGTTATTTCATTTAGGCTTCAGATTAAGAATGCTACACCCGCCAAAGAGTGCTTCATAATTAATCAGAGTCTTTCAATTCAATGAATCCAACCCTAAAACAAATCATTAGACATGTACTTATTTCCACAGAAATATTAAGTGATCATCTCAACAGTAGTTTGCAAAAGCAAAGATGCAGATACTGGCAGAGTTCCTAAAATTAGAAGAACACAAAATTAAGACTACATTAGCTATTTCTGCTTACGTTTTAGAGTAAATGTCAGTGACTTACTACATTTTATGCATACTCAGATAAATCTGTCTTATATAGGCATTTATTCTTAAAAGGTTATGGAAGGAAAAACACATAGTTATTTACTGAATATTTACCTTGACAAACATTTATCTTTCCATCTGGTCTTAGCTACTATGAGCTACCTTCCTGAGAAAATGTGTCTACATTCACCTTGTTTAACAAAGCAAAATAACCTTTGCACTGCACCATTTTTTAAGATTCTATTTCCTCATCAATATCTATTTTTAACTATATATAACTATTAATCATTACAACTATCATACAAAATTTGTACCTTGCCTGAATGTGCTCACCAGCTGATACTAAAAAAACAACACCTAGCAAAATCACACTGCATATAGTAGGATCATAATGACAAAATTAAAGATTTATGGCAATCACAAAAGCTTAGAAGACATCCTGAGATAAAGAATAATAATATTGGCAATCCCACTCCAATCCCATACCAAGGGCTTCTGGAAGGCATTTGTATTTAATTGTATATTCAACAAAAATCCACAGATGATAAATAATGCAAACATTCAAAAAGAACACGTCATTCAATGAAACAGAACTGAGAAACTAGAAATAGATACACACATATACAGTCACCCCTCTTCATGTATGGGAGATCAGTTCCAAAATCTCCCTGGTATATCAAAATCCACAATGCTCACATCCCTGATAAATAAAGTGGTGAAGTATTTGCAAACAACCGATGCACATCCTCTCATATACTCTAAATCATCTCTAGATTACTTATAATTACCTTATACAATATAAGTGCTATGTAAATAGCTATTAAACTGCATTATTAGGGGAAAATAAGAAAAACAAGTCTGTAATGTTCACAACACACCCAATATTTTTTCTAATTTTTTTGTTAGTTGATTTGGCAACCAATAATTGTACATATTTATAGAGTACAGAGTTATATTTTAATACATGAATACAATGTGTGATGATCATATCAATGTAATTAGCATATCCATCACCACAAAAATGTATCATTTCTTTATGATGACAGTATTTGAGCTCCTCTCCATGCCATCTGAAAAACATAAATTATCGCTAATTACAGACACCTATCACTACTATAGATCTTCAGTACTTATTTATTATGGAGGTTCCTCAAAAAACTAAATATAGAACTACCACACGATCCAGCAATCCCACTAATGGGTATTTAACCAAAGGAAAAAGCAAATTAATGTACCAAAGAGATATCTGAACCTCCATGTTTACTGCAGCACTATTCACTGTAGCCAAGATATGGATAGACCTAGGTACTGTATCCATTGACAGATGAATATATAAAGAAAATGTGGTGTGTGTATACACACACACACACACACACACACACGAAGAATGTAATCCTGTCATTTCCAGAAACATGGGTATAGACCTAGGTACTGTATCCATTGACAGATGAAGATATAAAGAAAATGTGGTGTGTGTATACACACACACACACACACACACACACACGAAGAATGTAATCCTGTCATTTCCAGAAACATGGGTAAGCCTGGAAGACATTATTTTAAGTGAAATAAGTCAGGCACGAAAAGATAAACATCTCATGTACTCACTCATACATGGGAGCTAAAAAAAAGTTAAGCTTTTTCTAATATTTTCAATCCATAGTAGGGTGAATCCAGGAACGTGAAACCTGTGGATATGGAAAGCTGAGTGTAGAGTCAACAGATTTTCAATAGAGTAGATTTTTCAATAAATGGTATAGCTACAATGGGATATCCATATGCAAAAACAAACATCGATCCACACCATGCTCCACAAAGTAAAATTACAAGACTCAAACTCAAATGTAAAACCAAAAACTATAAATCTTCTACAAGAAAACATGAGAGAAAATTCCATAACCTTGGATTGGCAAAGATCTCTACAATGAGAACTACCAATCACTGATGAAAGAAATTAAAGCGGACACAAAAAGATGGAAAGACATTCTATGCTCTTGGATTGGAAAAATTAACACTGTGAAAATGTCCATACTACCCAAAGTGATCTACAGATTCAACATAATCCCCATCAAAGGAAGACATACAAATAGCCAACAGGTACATAAAAAAATGCTCAACATTACTAATCATCAGGGAAATGCAAATCAAAACCACACTGCGATATCATCTCACACCAGTTAGACTGGCTATTATCAAAAAGTGAATGACAAATGCTGCCAAGGATATGAAGGGGAATCCTTATAAACTGTTGGTGGAACTGTAAATTAGTGCAGCCACTATAGAAGTTTCTCAAACAATTACAGATAGAACTACCATGTGATCCAGCAATCCCACTACTGGGTATATACTCAAAGGAATGGAAGGGATACCTGCACTCCCATTTTTATCACAACTGTATTTATCAGAGCTAAGATATGGAACCACATGGTGTATATACACAATGGAATACTACTCAGCCATAAAAAAGAGTGAAATTCTACTATTCACAGCAACTTGATGAGCTTGGAGAAAATTATATTAAGTGAAATAATCCAGGTACGGAAAGAGAAGTACCACATTTCCTCACTAATAAGTGTGAGCTAAAAACAAGGAAGGAAGGGAGGGAGAAAAAACCATAATACATGGAATTTTCAGGAGGAGAGAACAGAACTGTGGGAAAGGGGGGGGGGAGCTGGCAAGAAATTGGTTAATGGACACAAAATATCCTTACATTTTATAATGATGAACATGCTAATTATTGATCATCATATATTGTACATGGGTATTGATATTTAACTCTGTACCCCAAAAATATGCATAATCAATTGTTTCAATGAAAATTTTTTTAAAAACACACAATGAGATATCACTACACAACTATTAGAATGATTAAACTTAAAAAGCAGCAATATCTAGTGCTGACAAAGATGTGGTACGTGCATCTGTGTGTACACATACAAACATAGACACATACGCATATGAGGGTATTAAAAGGCAAAGTGGCACAGCGCTGAAGTAGAAGAGATGATACTGAGCTGAGTCTTCAAGAAGGAATAGAAATCAGTATTTCCCTCAGGAAAAGGGGTTGTAGGCGGGGTCTGGACAGATAACCAAAGCAAAAAGAAAAGTGTAAGCAAAGACACTTAGATAAGAAAAAGTATGAGGAAGGGGCAGGTGCAATATCTATAAACAATTCAGTGTTGCTGAAAAATATCACTGGAGCCATGGAGGGATGGTGTTGTAGAGGTGAGCAAAGGAAAGATACGGAAAGCTTCAAAAATCTGTTTATGCTTTCCTTACTCTTTGCTACAGATCATTATTCTATTATGAAGAACTGCTATCCATAATAGTCTAACAATAAACATGATGCTACCAATCCTAGTTGCCTCTTTCCTTCATTCCCTTTTACTTTCTTCTGTTCAACAGTATTTCTTCTAGTCACACTTCCAATGGGCCTCTATCCTCTGATTCATCTGTCACATTCTTAAATAAATTAAAAATGCCTTAAAAGTCCTGTACTTATATTAAATATAAAAATGTTCTTGTCACTTCCCATCATAAAAGCAAACTTATAGCACTTGACTGTCATCATAACCCTAGTTTTTCAGGATGCACAATTACAATCACTAGTGTAGTGAAGAGATTTGGTTAGCAAAAGACCCTCTGCTAAAATGTGTATTCAAACTCAAACTCAGAGAATCCACTTATAGCAGAGTACAATATCTCTAAAATTGGGATTCTTTATGGCAGCAAATGGTAATGACAATAACCATCACCACCACAACTACCACCTATTAGCTACTACATATAAGTTATTTATCTAACTTTATTTCACTTAATTCATTTCTCACAACAATCTTGTAAGTAGGTATTACTATTTCAACTCTAGAATTCTAAAAGTTAGCTTAAAGAGGTTTAGAAACTTGCTAACAAGCAGCAGGACTGGAGTTTAAATCCAATCCCAATTCCACTACATTGATCTGCATCAGATTTATACCTTCAATAAATTGTTTGCCTTTAAAAAACAAAACCTGCATAATGATCTCTTGTACTATTATCATAAATCTAAAAATCTACCTTCTTTGACCAAACACCCTAATTTTGTTGTTACAATATCTTAGTTCCAATATCATTGGTAAATCAATATTCCATGATAGGCAACAATTTAGAAAAAAATAAGTTAAAACATCTACATCACATTGCAAGGTTTAATTAATACAGTCAAGATTTTATGTTTTTATGTACTAAGACAAAATATAAGTGGACAGTACTACAAAACCTTGGGGTGGAAAATGTCTCTTCAGGCAGGACCCCAAAGGCAGACACAAAAAGAAAAGATTTATGGATATGGTTGCCTAAAAGTTCAAATCTCCTATACATTAAATAAAACATAAATTGGAAAGCAAGTAAAAGGGGGAAAATATTTATGACATACATGATAATGTTAACAGTTTTAAATATACTAAGAGACCTCATTACTTTTTTAAATGACAAAGAGAATATTACAATAGGCAATTCATGAAAGAAATGCAAATATTTAATAAAAATATACAAATTTCACCTCACTCTAAAAACAAAAAAAACCCTAAATACAATGTAATAAACTATGAAACTTTTGGGAATTTATCCTAATCCTAAAGATAAGAATTTTATCCTCAATAATAAGTTGGCTAAATAAAATACAATATAGCCATATGGCAGTACAAAAAGCCTCTTCTTTTCTATGATTAACTTAATTTATTTAAATCTCCCACCAACTCCCCTTCCAGATGCCACCAATATTTCACTACAACAATGTCTAAATTTTAATTACAAAGCTGAGATTAATATACTTGAACAAGACGGATTTCAGGCCAAAAAAGAATGAGGTCAACACAGAATAATTCAACCCAAAGTTGTCTCCCAAACTGTTAAATTATTTAGCTAATCATACAGCTCTTAGTCAAACCTAAAGAGAAAGTAAATCCTTTGTTTCCTGTGGGGGAAAAAATCCTGAATATCCCACAAAATGTCTATGCCCTCTCCACATGCAACTGTTTGGTCAACTCAATTTTCTAATTACCAGAATGTTCAGACATAATGCAGGGAACTTTTCACTAAAGGAAAAAAGACATTTTTTGTTTATGTAATTCTAGTTTAAGAACTGACTACTCATCACCATATTATCTACCTATGAAAAAGGGATATAAGAATATACCACACACATGATTAAGTATTTTTGGATGAAATAAAGTAGATCAAAACAAATTTAATTAGGTCAAAGTAGTATCACCTGATTATATACAGATGAAAATCATCATTCCCATGTGCTAAATGCAATCTACAAATTTTTAAATATAAGGTACTCTGTACTCTGCCTGTTCATCCTTCCCATCCCCCTAGCCGGGCAACCACTAATTTTTTTACTGCCTCCTTAAGTTTTGCTTTTCCACAGTGTTGCTTAGTAGGAACCATACAGTGTGTAGCCTTTTCACACTGGCTTCTTCACTTAGTAATATGCATTTTAAGTTTCTTCCATATCTTTTCATGGCTTGATAGCTCATTTCTTTTTAGTGCTCTATAATATTCCACTGTCTGGATGTGCCACAGTTTATCTACTCGCCTACTGAAGGTCATTTTGATTGCTTCCAAGTTTTGGCAATTATCAGTAAAGCTGCTATAAACATCCATGTACAGGTTTTTGTGTGGACATATGTTTTCAATTCATTTGTGTAAATATAAAAGAGTATGACTGGTGGATCATATGGTCAGACTATGTTTAGTTTTGTAAGAAACTGCCAAACTGTCTTCCAAAGTGGCTATACCATTTTGCATTCCCACCAGCAATGAATGAGAGTTCCCATTGTTCCACATCCTCACCAGTATTTGGTATTGTATTTTGAATTTGACCATTCTAACAGGTATGTAGTGGTATCTGATTGTTGTTTTACAAAGAGCTTTTTAAATTAGAAAATAGAAAGACATTTGACTATATTTGTAGATATGTGTAAAACTTTCACATTTTTAAAAAATAATCTTGTCATAATTCTTATAATGACTTAGCATGTTATCAATATTGAGAAAGCTATATATTCCCTAAAGACATCTGCAAAATATAAAGATAAATAATCATGTGTAAAAAATAGATTAATGAGAAATAAAATATTTCCAAATAAGGAAGGTAGTTTAAGAATACAGGTTCACAAAATTAATGAATATATAAAAAGATCACATCCATTTAAACATCTATATTCTCTTCAATCAAAAGCTGAACATTTTTTTTGTAAGGTGTTTTGTTATTATAAGCCCAAGACCATGAAAGTATACTATGGCGTATTATTTCTGTAGGATTTATTTGTCTGTTATACCCATAATATTTTTTGAAAGTTTTTTTCATATTCTAATTGAGGAAAAAATAATGAATGTTAGGTATTTTTCTACCACAAATTACTCATATACACATAGCATAATATTTATAAAATCATGTATTATTAAAACATTCCAATACAACAAAACTTGCGTCTAAAGGAAACACTAGACATTTTAAATGTATAGATCTAAGATTACATTCTTCCCAGAGAATAAGAAGTAAAAGTTCATGGAAAAATAGTTCAAAAAGTTCACGGAAAAATAGAATTAAAAGATAATAATCTTTCCATGAACTTTTTGAAGACCTCTCATATATATGCTCATATATATGTACATACATATATCTGAAACATAAAGATTATATTCAAAGTATGTTTAAAAGCTTATCAACAAGAACACTTAATGCTGTATTTATTCATCAGCTGTTCAATAATTTTAAATTTAAGTAAAATGCCCAGGATTACTTTTTTTCTTTTTGAAGAGCCTGTAGGTCATTTATGAATGTCAAAGGATAACAGATCATCTCCAAACAATAATTTCCGTTCCTGGGATTGGACATATTTGTTTTCCCAACCACCTCTGAGCATAACATAAGAAGTGAAATCATTAGTAAGCTATATCTCTTCTTTCTGAAACCAAAATGCAATAACATACCAAAAAAAGTTCAGGCCTGGGTGTAGTTATCCATTGAAAATTGTCCTAGGTGCCTAAATTCATCGCATCTATTCAGGCAAGAAAGGATTCTTTTGTAAGTCTTCAGCTTGAGCAGTCACCAAAAAAAAAGTGAAAAAGAAAGAAAGAGAGATGACTTTATTGGCAAATTGCAATCGCAGTAACAGCAACCAAATCAAGTAGTTAAAATAAACTGAAAATATGAGAAAGATCTATGGACAAAACTAACAGCAGTCTAAAAAATAAATATTAATAACTGTGATGGCTCTTTCCAAGAAATACTAAAATAAAAAATCACAATGTCATATCACAGCACACCCTGAAGTCCTCTCTAAAAAAGTGGTTCTCAAAACCAGATGTGATTTTGTCCTTCAGGAGACATTCAGCAATGTCTGGAGACATTTCTGGTCATGGTTAACATGGATGGGGGAGGGGGTGCTACTGGCATCCAATAGGTGCACGTCACGGATACTGCTAAACACCTACAATGGTCAGGACAGCCCCCCACCAAAAGAAATATCTGGCCCCAATTGCCAATAGTGCTAAAGTTGAGAATCCCTGTGCAAGTGCAACCTAAGCATGAATCCAGAGAATAGTATATATTAAACAAGCATTTAGAAAATCAAGTACTACTGCAAAGAAATCATTATGCCAGAGAGAAAGGGAAAAGTCAAAGGTTATGAGTTCTATTTATTCATAAATTCCTGACCAAAGAAGACATTTTGGACAATTAAAACTGTCTCTAATTGCTAAGAGAAACAGAATAGCTATTCCACCAAAGGCTGAGCATTCCAACAATTTCCAAGTGGAGAAAAATAACAGGATGTTACTATCACTCAATGAGCACTAACCATGTGACAAACATAACCCATAGTTTTACACATATTAATTCACTTAGTAATCCCAACTATAAGTTGGAGGTATTTAATTATCTCAGAGAGGCATAGGGATGTTCTGAAACTTGCCTATGGTTACGTAGTTAGTAGGTGGCAGAATGGGATTTAACCCAGGCAGTCTACAGTCCCAGTCTTACCCACTACACCATACTGCCTCACAGGCTGGACCTGGAAAAGTCTGAGGACAGAGCAGAAAAGAAAAAAACTTTACAGGAATTCTGGGACTTTCCTTGAGTACTAAGCAGCAACCATGATTGCTGGGTGTTGGGCAAAGGAGCTGAGAAAGACACAGCCAACCTAACTAAGCATATGAACTGCTCAGTATCAGAAGACAGACAAGCTTTCTAGGGGCAAAGACTGTGTGGGCATATTTGTTATCTATTTGACTTATAAGATATGTGTACTATAAAACTTAAAATAATAAAAAAGTATACAATACTCATTACTATAAACTCTATATAGCCAACTGACTCACACAGAATGTTTTAGCTAATTTGTTGCTAAACTCATTTCTGTAGACAACCTATGGTTGCAACTGACAAATGAGTGTAATTGCAACACGAATGATAGTTGATAATTTTGCTTATATTAAAAAAACAAAAGTGAAGCAACAAAGACTTGTCAGAACTTCACTTGTTTATCAATGACATGATCAATTTCTTTGTTGACAATGGCTTTCCAATACTAAATGAATATTTCTCAACTTCTTGTGCTATTCACAATGGACTCAGAACATATTAAAGTTTAATTTGGATTAAATTTAATTTGGATTAAATTTAAGTTCCTCCATCACACTTTAAATCTAGACAACCAACAAATTAAGCCCTACTTGAAGCATATTTCCGTAGTTGCAAAAACTCCCACATGTATTTGTGATGCAAAATCTCCCACATGAATAGCAGATTTCAAGCTACCAAGGAAACATCAATGAATGAAGAGCTAGGAGGAGATGACCAGTAGCATAACACTATGTTGTACTTCAAATGTAAATAACCTCAAGAGCACAGATAATAATAAAATATAGTAAAATAATCAGGAAGCAATAAACCTTTCTAATATGATTTAATTTTAAGTTTATATAATTTAATTCTTAATAGGTTGTGTTTAATAACTGGCCTATAAAATTCCTGGGGGAGGGGGACAACTGGTTCTCTTGGGCCAGCACAAGCCAACTCTAGCACACCACTGTAAGTATATGAAATCTTGCCTTCCCTCCTCCTATAGATCCTCAGTCTCTTGGAATCAATTCTGCTTCACTGAAAAAAATCAAATGAAACATTGAAATGCTCTGTGTTGTAACTAGCAAAACTTATTCTCCTACTTCACTTCTAAGGAGGTTCATTTAATAAGACCTAGAAGTTGTTACTTATAAGAATGTACAATACTATTATATGAGGATAGAATTAAAATTTTAGAAATAGAAGGAAAGAAAGATTGTAAGTGGTCCAGTAGTTCTCAACCTTGGTTAGCCTTTAAGGTAAAACAATACCAATTCTGCACAAACTCTTCCATAAAGCTGACATGAACATTACCCTAACACCAAAACCAGATAAACACACTACAAGAAAAGTATGTACCTCATAAACATAGATGTAGAAATGATTTTTGAAAATGTTAGCATATCTAATCCAGCAATATACAAAAAGGATAATACATCATATCAAGTGGTGACTACCACAGGAATGCAGGTTAACATTAAAAAAAAAACCAACAAAATTTACCTGTTAATAGACTTAAAAATTACATATCATCTCAATAGATTTGAATAATCCAACAGCCATTCCTATTTAAAAAGAAAAACTCTTATGTAAAAAATAAAAGGGAATATACTCAGCCTGATAAATGGCATCAAAGAAAAACGTATAGCTAACAGCATACTTAATACTTCTGAATGATTTCCTCCCGAAATCAGAAACAAGGCAAGGATGTCTACTCTCATTTCTATTCAACTTTTGTGCTAGAAGTTCTATCCCATGCATCCAAGCAAGAAAAATGATATCAAAAGCACTGAGATTGGAAAAAGGAAGTAAACCCATCTTTATTCACAGACAATAAATTGTTTCAAGTTGCAGGATACAAGATAAATATACACCTTCCCCCCAATCAATTATATTTCTATATGCAAATAACAAGCAATTAGAAACTGAAAATTTTTAAAATACCATTTACAAAAGCATTAAAATTAAAAAAGAGATTACTATGAAAAAAGATGTGCAAGACCAGTACACTGAAAATTACAACATACTGTTGAAGACCATTAGAGATATAAATAAATGGAGACATACATCATATTAATGGATCAGAAGACTCAATATTGTTAAGATGTTAATTCTCTCCAAACTGATCAGATTCGATGCAATCTCAATGAAATCCCAGCATGTAGTTTTTATAGACACTGACAGTGTCTACAAAAAATTTATTTGCCAATACAAAAGACCTAAAAGAGCTAACTCTGAAAAGGAAAAATGCAATTAGAGGACTTACACTATCTAATTTCAAGAGTTATTAAAGCTACAGTAATCATAGCAATGAGGTATTATTATAAAGACAGACAAACAGATGAAGAAAATAGAGAGTCTAGAAGCAGATCCACACATATATGGCCAATTATTTTTCAAAGGTACCAAGGCAATTCAATGGGGAAAGGATAACTTTTAACAAATAGTGCTAGAGCAGTTAGATTACCATACTCAAACAAATGAACCTCAATCTTTACCTCATACTATATATGAAAATATACTCAAAACTGATCACAGGCCTGAATATAAAACTTAAAATTATAAAACATATATAGAAAAAAAAAACTCAAGAGAAAATCTTAGTGATCAAAAGTTTGGCAAAAATTTCTTAAAGACCAAAACAAAAGCATGATCTATAAAACAAAAAATTGATAAACTCTTCATCAAAATCAAGAACTTTTGCTCTTTGAAGGACATTAAGAAAATGAAAAAAACCAACCCATGGACTGTGGAAAAATATTTGCAGATCACAAAGAACATATATTCAATATAAACAAAGAACTCTCACACGCAATAAAAAGAATTTTAATGGGCAAAACGTTTCAACAGATACTTCATCAAAGAAGAGGTATGGATGGTAAATAAGCACATTACAAGATGGTCAATGTCATTAGTCATTAGGGAAATGAAAATTAAACTACAGTATGACACTACTACACACCTATTAGAATGGCTAAAATTTTAAAAACCGATTAAGCAAGAATATGGAGCAACTGCAACTCTCATACACTGTAGGTAAGAATGCAAAACTTAGTACAACTTTGGAAAACAGTCTGGCAGTTTCTCAAAAATTTAAACTTATACCTATCATAAAATCCAGGCATCCTACTGCTAGGTATCTACCCAGGAAAAATGAAAACATATGTTCACCCAAAGATTCAATTGAACTTGAATGTTCTTAGCAGCTTTATTTATAACAGCAAAAAAACTGGAAACAAACAAATGTCTACCAAAAGGCTAAGGGATAAACAAACTGTGATAAATCCATACAATGAAACAATAAAAAGGAATTAACTATTGATACACAGTATTCTCCCAACTGGCTGCATAGTCTGAAAGACTGGCAAGCAAGAATCCACAACACAGTGTTTCTTCAAACCCACCAGAAATGAAAACATCTTTGCTGCTAAAAACAATGTCAAAAGTAAATACATTTACATCAAAACTGAGACAAGTTGCAAGGGCACCTGTAAAAGGATCATGTATCATCTAATAAGCCACATTACTAAAAAGTAAACATATCAAGAGCAAGGGAGTACTTTTATACAAAGAAGCAAATCCACTAGAAAAACTAGATTCAGTCTAACGAGTTTAAAATATGAAAAAACGGAAGTAACAGTCTTAACACTTCACACAAAATCCTTCGTCTTTTTCCTAATCCTACCTTCCAATTTCAGGCTCTTCCTCTCTAGAGTTATATAAAATCAAAGAATTGAGTAATATTTCACAAATATCTGCTTGTTTATTCAAACAAACAGTCTTCTGTATACTAACTAAAAATGTTGTCCTGCATCAAAAATTTAAACACTAATTCAAGAAATTGTTTGATTTAAATTACTAGAAAACAAAACTTGAGAGTATCAAAATCTAAGAGTTTGTAGTGCATAGTGTCAAGGATTTGATCCTTGTTACTGGTCAGTCATCAAAACAACAACAACAACAACAAAGGGTTTAATTAATAAGTCCTTTTCATAATAAATAACTTTTCTAATTATTTTAGCTCTTCTGCTTCTTTGGGAAAATATTTTAAATCTTGAATACAAAGTTTTGAACAATATGAAAGTCTGAGGGTAACTACAATCAATAGCTGTCTCATACTTTCGACCTGAACCAAATTACACAATGCTCCAGCATTAGATAAACATACCAAAATGTATGTAAACTGGTATTAAAACTAGTGTTACTATTCTGAGAATCAGGGTTTAGAATGTGGAAAAGCCATATCTAAATCTAAAAGTCTCTATGAAAAACAGTAGTGTAAAACAGAAAAATCTCATTAACCAAACTTTATGGGATAAAACTTGATGATAAAGTACAAAGAAAGGAGACCCACCCAGGAAAGGGCTCCAAGGTGCCAACATCTTAATTATAAAAGAATTTAAACGAAAGGTAGGGCTAATGCTGACTTATGTTGATCCAAAACAGCATTAAACAAAGAGCTAACCCTTAACTTTTTAGTATGAGATAAATGCCTAACGTGTATCCACTCCACTCGTACTAATGACTGCCAAGAAGGTGGTGCTTTGTATTGAGAAAAGGTTTGAAGGGAAGGGGTGTCAACTTTAAATAATTCCTAAAATAGTCGCTTAAAAGGGTAAAGAACAAGAGAACTTACAAAGACTTTGAGTCAAGCTTGGTTCCAGGAAAAGATACTTCGGCCCTATGTGAAAGCAAAAACGAGCCAGTGAAAAATACAGATACCCACATTTTGTCAGCAGAAGGAAGATTATTGTTCATCATTTCCCACAAAGGTAGCAGATTGCTGTGTTTTCCTGCAAAAGCAACACAGTAAACTAAATGTAACGCTTTTCTGAATTTCAATACTGCAGTCAAAATGTCAACTTCAGGGCTGGCCAGCTAAGGCTTACTCAGTTTGTTAGAACGCACTTTATAACAACGACGGTAAGGGTTCAGATACTGACAAGCCGCAAAAAAAAAGAAAAAAAAAAAATGCCATTTCACACCCTCGGAGGTCACAGGAAAAAAAAAATCTCCTGTTTTGTTACTTAAATTCATTACTTTCCTTTTGAGCTAATCCAAAAGCAAAAAAAAAGAAAAAAAAAAAAATGCCATTTCACACCCTCGGAGGTCACAGGAAAAAAAAAAATCTCCTGTTTTGTTACTTAAATTCATTACTTTCCTTTTGAGCTAATCCAAAATTGTTTTCTTCATGTCTTGAAGCTGACAAAATGAGGACAGTATACACGGCAACATACTAGGAATATCGGGCAGTTATCCTGAGTCAAGGAAAAGATTTTGATATTTTCTGAAACCCAAGGGCACATAATCCATGTCTATTATTACTCCACTGGAGGAAGCGCTAAATAAATATTTTCCTTAATTTTTTTTTAAAAACCCTTATTTTTGACATTGTTTTATCAAAAGACAAAGAGGGGGAAAAACGTAAAAACTTTATAAACATTTATCAAAAACCCATTACAGAACTGTGCTCCCTGCCCCCCAAATCCTTACGATCTAGAAAAGATGAGAAAAATATAATCAATAATTATTATATGATAAACATCTATCAATTTCCCATCTCTTTCTAAAATGTATTTAAATTCATTTCCACAAAGGAAATATAATATTGTTTTAAAATAATTGTCAGGGCCGGCCCGGTGGCGCACTGGATAGTGCGCCGCTTGAGAAGCGCAGCTGCGCTCCCGCCCGAGGGTTCGGATCCCACATACAGACCAGCTCCCGCTCACTGGCTGAGCGAGGTGCGGGAGCAACGCCGAGGTTTGCAATCCCGTTGCCGGTCCCTGGTCCGGTACGGGGGCAACACTGAGGGTTGCAATCCGTTGCCGGACACGGAAAAAAAAAAAAAAAAAAAAAGACAAAATAATTGTCAATTTAATGAAGAAAGTATGTAAATTCCATTGAAGAGCTATTAAGAACAAAAAAATTCGAATGGAGCAGTAGTTTTTAACGAGGTTGATGATTGTGAAGTATGTTACAAATGTGTAACTAATAGTAAAAACTACCTAAATTTGTGTACTATTTATATACACAATATAATACTAGAGAAGTATTGCTATTCCTATTCTCCTTCTAGCATTCTAACAATGAGAGAAAAATAGTTACAAGTGTTTCTCCCAGATATTATAAAAAATTATAGATACATGTTGCATATTCACATATCTTTTATGTATGCTGTATAGCTTTATTTAGTCCTTATCCTATTAAAATATGGGTGTCTCTCATCACATTACTAAAAAATGTGCTCATTAAACAAATGACTTCCTAATTATTAAATGAATTTTCAATCTCCTTTTTAGTACTCATCTGACGTGACTTCTGTGGTTTTAAAAACTGAGGACCATGCTCTCTCTATCTTTTGAAACTTTTTCCTCCCTTATCTCCTGGACCAGATTTAAAGTAGGCTGAAAAAAGATGGAGTTTATGAGTGGGAGAGAGAAGAAAATATGCATTAAACGCACAGTATGCGCCCAGATAGTGTGCTAGGCGATTTGCACATTTCACTAAAATTATAAACTACATATTAATTGTCATTTTATAGAAGAGGAAGCTGAGGTAGAGAGAAGCTGTAAAACATGCAAAACCTCACAGCTGGACTGGAATGTTAACACAGGTAAGGCCCACTACAAAATCCAAGCTCCTGTTAAACCATGCCAAGTTTAATTTTAGACATTTCTAGAAGAAAATGGAGAAAAATAATCTTATAATCTTGGGGTACAGAAAACTTTTCTAAGTAAGGCAAAAGCCGTAAAGAAAAAGAACAGATTAAACAATATAAAAAATATTTTAATGTCTATAAGGCAAAGAGCAAAGTCACAAACAAAGTCAAAGGAAAACATAAAATTGTAACAAAGAATTTCTACCATATTCATAATGGACAATAAGGCAATGTTTCTAAACAGCCCTTACAAATAAGAAAAAATGTAAACACCTCAATGTAAAATTTTTTAGTAAACGTCATGATCAGACAAATCACAAAAGAATAATAGTGACGCCCCCAAAAAAGAAAAAAAATTATCCCCACTATTAGTTAAAAAGTTGCTAATTTAAAAAATATATGTAACTTTTTATCAGAATGGCAATGATTAATAATGTGAATAAGAGTTTAGGGAAATAAGCATCCATTACCCAATTGGTAAGAGTATAATTTTATACATTTCTAAAGGGCAATGTGACAAGATGTATCAAAATTGTAAACGTGTAATTATTTTGATCCAGAAAATCCACTTCTATAAATATGTCCTTTAAAAAAAGTGTGCATAAAAAAGAAAAACAAGATTTCTTTTAGAAGTGTGCAAAGGTAAGTTTTTTCACTTCACTAGTGTTGATAATTGCCAAAAATAAAAAAATTAACTATCAACAAAAGATCGAATGATGGTGCAACAATAAAATGTATTACAATGAAGCCATTAAAAGCATAAAGTATATAAATGTAAAATGATACAGCTGCTGTGAAAAATTTGTCAATTCCTTGAAAAGTTAAACATAGAATTACCGGGCTGACCCCTTGGCGCACTCGGGAGAGTGCGGTGCTGGGAGCACAGCGACGCTCCCACCGCGGGTTCGGATCCTATATAGGAATGTCCGGTGCACTCACTGGTTCAGCGCGGTGCGGGCGACACCACACCAAGGGTTGCGATCCCCTTACCGGTCACAAAAAAGACAAAAAAAAAAGAGAATTACCACATGACCCAGCAATTCCACTCCTAGGTGATCCTATATAGGAATGTCCGGTGCACTCACTGGTTCAGCGCGGTGCGGGCGACACCACACCAAGGGTTGCGATCCCCTTACCGGTCACAAAAAAGACAAAAAAAAAAAAGAATTACCACATGACCCAGCAATTCCACTCCTAGGTATATACCCTAGAGAAATGAAAATGTATGTCCACACAAAAACTTGTAAGTGAATGCTCACAGAGTTATTTATAATAACCAAAAATGTGCATATGCATACAATGGCATATTATACAGCCATAAAAAGGAATGAAATACTTTTACTTGCTACAACATGGATTAAACTTAAAATTATGCTAAGTGAAAGAAACCAGACACAAAAGATCACATATCATTCTACTTATATTCAATGCCTAGAATAGGCAAATCCACAGAGACAGAAAGACTGATATTTGTAAGCAGATGGGGGAATTGGAACTGATATTAGATATGTTTTCTTTTGGGGGTGATAAAAATGTTCTGAAATTAGCTAGCAATGCTAGTTCACAACATAGTGAATATACTAAAATCACCAAAGTATACATTTTTAAATAATGAATTTTGTGTTAAGTATATCAATTTTTTAATGCTATAATTTTTTTAAAAGCATGATATATGTATTGGTGGAAAGAATGGTCATGATATGTTGTTAAATGAAAAAAAGCAAGATAAAAATGTATATACAGTATGATTCTATTTATGTTATGTTTACATAGTTATATAAGTACATATTACCCCAAACCACATAATGGTACTATATACTACACTACTAATAGTCTTGATCTCCATGAGGTAGAATAATCAGAAAGTTACGCTCTTCAGTATCATTTGACTTTTACAAAGAACACATATTACTCTCAAATCAAACATGAAGCAATAAAAATATCATCCACAAATAAAAGTATACAACTATGACAAAAATACACAGAACAGAGTGAAACCAGGAAACAATACAAGCAAAGATTATTAACCTGGGGTCCATAAATCTCAGGAAACCTGTTAATTTGTAGGAAAAAAATTACATCACTATTTTCATTAGCCTCTAATTAAAATTTAATATCTCTTTCAAACAGACCTAGAAAACCAACAGTAATAGTATTAGCAGTACCTGTGATTTTTCTCACTAAACAGAATTATATTTTCGTATCACATTACAGTTGTTACAGAGATCTCGAAATATCATCTATACACATCAATACTTCGAAATAATGGTAGTTATTAGACCTGCTGCTAAATCTTGTTATTTAAAGGCATTGATAAAGAGGAACAAACCTATTGCTATATTACGAATTTGTTTTTTAATATATTTTGGTATTTCAATATAACAGGTTCCTTTTAAATTCTATTTATTTTCTTTTATTCATTTAAAATTGTTATTCTAAAAAGGATCCACAGCCATCTCCAGACTGCCAAAGGGTCCACAACACCAAACAAAGGTTAAGAACCCATGAATTAGAGGCAGGAAGTGAAACCAATCATGAGGCTATTCTGATTATACAAGCGCAAAGTTAAATAGAGCTTAAATTCAGGCAACAATAGAAATCACTCAATACAAATCATACCAATCAATTTGTTTAACACAAAACTCTTAATTTCCTTCCCTGAACTGTCTCTTCCTTCTGTTTTCTCATTCGTCTCCAACGTCTTCGTATTCAATCTTCGTCACTTGAAACACTTCCCTTCCATCCTAAACCACACAGATCTACTTCTTGATATACCACTTTATATTTTAACTCTTTAAAAAAAAGGCTTCCCTCCTCCCATTCCCATCTCCTCGACTGACTCTTCATAGCTTAACCAGATTAATCTTAGAAAGTTAATTTCGACCTACCATGAGCCTACTCATTCAATGGCTCCCAAGTAGTATTGATAATTATGAGACTCTAGATCACATTTGCAGTACCTTAATCAAAATAAGTATAGATAATGAATATCCTGTAATATATCTAAAGCAATATCATAACATAAAACAAAGGACACAGTTTATGGATTTAAAAAACCACCTGCTGCTCTAGATTTGAAATCTGTATCACCAAACCTATGACAATATTAAAATTCCTTACCCAGGCATTCAAACCCTCCATAATCATGCTCCCATTTGCCTTATGAGACTCATGTTCCCACTCAAACTCTGGAAGAAATTAATTTCCCATTCACCCTTGAATCTGGACTCATCTATCTGCAACTATACATTTCTTGATGTAATTTCTACTGCTTGCAATGCCATTTGATCATTCATTCATTCATTTAAACATTTACTAAGTCCTTACTATATGCTAAACACTATATTAAGCCCCTACTATGTTATAAAACACTTGAGCTACAAAGGTGAGGTATACATCATCTGTGCCCTTTCAGTCTAATGAAAAAGCAGAGATATAAACAAGACATTGTGGTGTTTTTTTCTGTTGTTTCCCCCCTCCCCCTTATTTTGGCAGCTGGCCAATTCAGGGATCCAAACCTGTGACCTTGGTGTTATAAGGCTGTGCTCTAATCAACCGATGAGCTAACTGGCCAGCCAGCCAGATGCTGTGGTGTTAAGGAGGAATACACAGGATGCTGTAGGAGCACAGAGAAAGATCATTAAGCAAAGACTGCAAGTGTTGGGTAAGGTCTCCCAGAGTAGGGAGCACCTGAGGTTAATTATTAAAGTTAGTAAGGTCATAAAGTATAAGGTATTGTAGGCATATAGAAAGCATATACTAGGCTGTAAGTTACTCACTTTGGCTAGGGTAGAAAATATGTGAAAGAGCAGAGTAATAAATAATAAAACTAGAGAGGTAAGCAAAGACAAGACCATGATGGGCCTTGTATATAATGAAATGAAATCTTCATCTTATTCTAAAAGCAATGGGAAAAAGGAAGACTTCCTGGAAAGTACACACATTTAGGAATTATAATAAAGTAAATCTGAATCTGTCATTTACTTGCTATGTGACCTTCAAATTTGCCTAAACTTCAATTTCCTTAACACTAAAGAAGGGATTAATAAGATCAATTTTACCAGGATTTTTAACAAAAAATGAGTTAAATGATGCAAATCTCCTAGCACAGTAGTAGTGAACTGCATACAGCTTGATTTGACAACAGTGAATGGTTTTTACATTTTTAAAGAATTGTTAGGGCCGGCCAGGTGGCGCACTCGGTAGAGTGCGGTGGTGCTCCTGCCGAGGGTTCGGATCCCATATAGAGACCGGTCTGCTCACTGGCTGAGTGTGGTGCGGGCGCGACACCGAGGGTTGCGATCCCGTTGCCGGTCGCGGTACGGGCGCGACACCAAGGGTTGCGATCCCATTACTGGTCACGAAAAAAGACAAAAAAAGGGAAGAAAAAAAAAAAAAAGAATTGTTAAAAAACAAAAAAAATTACAGCAAAAAAAAAAAAAACCAGAAGAAAGGTGACAGATCTTATGTGACCCAAAAGGCCAAAATATTTACTTCATTTATCCCTTTAAAGAAAAAGCTTACTGACTCCTGCCCTAGCATTAAACATTGTAGATAACCAGAAAATAGTTAATTATTATTACGTTATTGAAGGATTTTAAGTAGAGAATTTATGCAATGTGGAATGAATTTTACAAAGATTTCTCTGGTGACAATGTGAATAAAGAAAGAGAAGGTGAAGAAGCAATAATGGAAGTTGGTACATTAGGAGGGAACATGTTGCTATTAACTTTTTTTCTCTTATTCATCCCTGGCAGGCTAAAACCCATACATACTCTGTATGTTACAGCACTTAACATTATTTTGTCACTTAGCATATTCTACCTTCACTTGTTTGCTATATCCAGACTTGAACTGCTCTATAGTGTAAAAGTAAGCATTTTGGAGTCAGATTTGGTTGTAATCTTGAAAATGTTAATTAACATGTATGGTTCCTAACAACAAGAAACAGTAATAACTAACATACATCGAGTTTTTTAGTTTGTTTTACTATGGATGTGCCAAGTACTGTTCTAAGTTAAGTGCTTTACAGGTTTGAGTTATTTAATCCTCACACAACTCTATGAGATAAGGACTATCTCTCTGTTACAGATGAGCAATGTGGTAGATCCAAGGCTCACATTCTTAACCAGCTACAGATTGAGAATCATACTGCCTATCTCACAGGATATTCATGAAGGCTAATTTAGATTACACATTTAGAGAGAAGGGAATGGTTTTCACAGTCCTTAGTACCCATGGTCCAATAAATACTAGCTCCATTCCTTGGTAGAAAGACTATATTCTAAATTTTTTTTTTATTCCCTAGTACCCTGAATACAATATCTTGTAGCCAGTAGAAGCTTAGTAAACATCTATTAGTAGGTTAGATATAGTTTGGTTATTCAAATTCTCATACTGTTTCAAGGTTATCATTCTGCATAATTCACATTACACTGTTTCAAAGATTTATATGTAGATGTTGCAGAGGATTGCACTAAATATGAAGGTATAGTAGAGCATACCCTGCAGGTAGTTATGGGGTTTTGCTTTGTTTAAATATAATAAACATTATGATCAGAAAGCAACATATATGTAGTTATCCCAATAAAGTCTTTGTATAGAGAGATATTAAGGTTGGCATATCCTAAATTTAGTTCTAGTCTTTTATCAGTATTTGTAACTCTGGTATTATATAACTCCGATCTGTTACTCATTCAGGAAATCAAGCAATACAGGAAGAGAGAAACAAAGAGCTTAAACTGTAAGATTACAGAGAGAGGTTCTCTCTGCAAGTGTTTTAACCTCTTTTTTGTGTCACCAACTTCAATTGTTAATAAATGAAAACAATATTGGAAAGCTCAAAACTACCAGACATCTAATCAGTATGAATGATGAATCTCTCACACGAAGTGAACTACTTATTTCTTTTTAAAAAATAATAAACTATATCTGTAACAAAGTTTTATACTAGGCTGAAAAAAATTAATGGAAGCTAACAATGCTGCTACAAAAAAGAATACAAAGCAAAAATTCTATTGCCACTTTCCAATTTTGCCTTGTGAATAGGAAGAGTCTTAGCTAAACTTAAAGTTCTTTTAACTTCTGAGACCTATATGTGAAGGACAAAAACTAAAATTTTAAGAAAACATTTATCTAATCAAAATATAGCTGCATGGAAACAAAACTGGAATTTCAAAAATTAAACAGAGGGTAAACACCACATCAAAGAAACATAACTTTGCCTTATAGAGTAAAATGTCCTAAGAAATCTATTAAATTTTTTTAGAATACTATAAAGAAAAATTACAAAAACCATTAATGCTGAAATTACAAAAACCATTATTGTTGCAATGTTTTGGAGGGAAAAGTCAGCTGACAGATAGGTTCAAAGTACATTATACTAAACACGAAATTCTTCACTAACCACACTCCTGACATGGCAAACGTTTGTCCACTTCTTTTTAATTCTATGGCTAGTACTTCACTTATGATTTATTCTCTCTACTTCCTGAGTTCCCTTCCAAGCCTAGCTATCAAACTAATCAGAAAGAAATTCTCCACACTGTTTTTATTGCATATTTTCAAAAGAAACAGTACTCTCCACTACTCAAGAAATCTTAATTATTCAGATATTCAATAAAGTATTAAGGGCCCTCCAAATGTACATATGGATTGATAAGGGAGGAAAAAGGGAGAGGGAAAAGACAGAAAAATAACCCAGCTCCTCTTCCCCAAACAAGGTAAGCGTTATCATCTGCCACTCATTACTTGACATAGCATCTTCACTTTCCTAATACATGTTTCACACCTCCCTCAAAACTCCACCCTAACACCCTAACACTCTCTCTCTCTCTCTCTCAAACTAGGAACACAAGTGAATTTCCTTAACCTGACGAAGGGCAACTACAAAAAATCCATAGCTAACACCACATTTAATGGTGGAAGATTGAATGCTTTCCCTCTAAGATAAAAAATAAAACAAGGATTTGCTGCAAGTCAAGTGTCTGCTCTTGACATTTCAACAACGTACTGGAGGTTCTAGCCAGGGCAATTAGGCAAGAAAATGAAATAAAATGCATCCACATTGAAAAAGATAAAGTAAAACTTCATTTATTTGCAGGAGACATGGTCCATGTATGCAGGAAATTCTATGAAACCCACTTAAAAACTATTAAAACTAACAAACAAGTTCAGCAAAGTTGCAGAATACAAGATCAATACACAAAAATCAGCCAAACTTCCAGCTGGCTTCGCAGAAATTGACAAGGTGATCCTAAAATTCATATGGAAATACAAGAAACCTAAATAGTCAAAACGAAAAAAAAAGCTGTTAAGACTCAGACCTCTCAATTACAAAGCTACTGTAGTCAAGAAGTACTGGCATAAGGATAAACAAACAGAACAATGGAATAGAATTGAAAGTCCAGAAATAAACCCTCACATTTATGGTTAATTGATTTTTGACGGGGATGACCAGGGTGACAAGACAATTCAATGGGGGAAGAATAGTCTTTTAAACAAATGGTTCTGGGACAACTGGATATCTACATGTAAAGAAATGTTAGACCCCTACATCAGACCATGTACAGAAATCAATTTAAAATGGATCAAAGACCTTAATGTAAGAGCTAAAACTATTAAAAATATTTTTAAAAAACAAACAAAAACTCTCAGGACAAAACATACAGGTAGATCTTTGTGACCTCAGATTAGGCAATGCTTTCTTATATATGATGACACCAATAGCATAAGCAACAAAAGAAAAAATAAATTTGATTTAAACAAGCTAAAAACTTTTGTGCCTCAAAAGACACCATCAAGAAAGTAAAAAGACAACTCACAGAATGGAGGAAAATATTTGCAAATCATACATGTAAAAAGGGACATATTTATAATATATAAAGGACTCAATAACAAAAAGATAAGTAATTGTAAAATGGGCAAAGGATTTGAATCTTTTCACACACAACTCTCCAAAGATATACAAATGGCCAATAAGCACATGAAATGATGCTCAGCTTCATTAGTCAGCAGGGAAATGCAAATCAAAACCACAACACATTACTTCACATTCATAAAAAGAATGAAGTACTACTACATTCTATGAGATTGAAGAACTTTGTAAGTATGGTAAGTGAAAGAAGCCTATCATAAAAGACCACATATTATATTAAGATTCCATTTGTATGAAATGTCCAGAATAGGCAAATCTATAGAGACAGAAAGTAGTTCAGCGATGGCTTAGAATTAGGAGTGCGGGAGAATGAGGGCTGTCTCAAAGTATATACAATTTATATTTCATTTGATGAAAATGTTCTAAAATTGATTGTGATGAGTGCACAACTGAGAATATACTAATAACTATTGAGTTGTACATTTTAAATGGGCTACTTCTAAGGTGTATGGATTATATTTCAAAAATGCTGTTTAAAAAAAGGTAGCCTGTTAAGTAATCCCTGACCCGCCACCACCCACCATTCCATTTTATATTACTCCCTCTCAGAATGTAATGGCTTGCACTGGTTCGTTTGTTATTTTGAAATAACTCAATTATATGCTTCTCATAAACTTTGCAAGGGTCTCTTCTACATCTTTCGTACTTCTCTTTAGAACTGGGTATAACAATGGGTACAAGATGGGTCCTCAAATAAGGTCTTTAATTGTCAAGATGCAAAATAGTAGAAAAATTTACCAAAAAGAAGTTAACCAGACTACTCAAAAATCTTCCTTTTGGGAAATGTAGATAGATGTCACCCCAGAGATCCCTAAGCAAACTCTTAAAATAAAAATAAGTAAAGGTGACCTAGAGCTGAGGTTTCACATTATAATAATCCTGGGTAATGAAAGAGTAAGTTGTGATTCAATTAAAATTAAAGTTATCCAGAGATAAAATTCATTTAGTGTATTTAGAGGCCTGGTGTTAGTATGCCCAATCAAAGAAAGTTGTAGTATTTTTGTCATGAAGCATGAGCACAAGTTAATAATTAAGCCTTTGTTGTTTACTTGATGATTTTATTGTTTTTGAATTATGGCTCACATATATTAATTTTAATGACTTTAGAATTACAAAAACAACAGTAAATGATAGAACATAAGGTCCACCTACATATTTCTTTAAAGTATAAAGTAGTAATAATAATGCTCTATCCCAACAGCAGAGAAAGAAAATTTTTTAAAAAACTGTTTTTATGAAACTATACCACAGAACCTGAAATGCAGTTTTGCCCTACTGATCTCAACTGATTTCGAAGTACAAAGAGAAATAACTCAAACAGCCAGAAACTAGTAAACCACAACGACAATCAATAATTGAATAATAAAGGAGAGACCACCTAAAAGTTTATAGAATCTAACTGTACATTTCTCTGTAAAATTTATATCTTTAAATAGCTGCTAAAGTTCACTTGTCATCCAAACCCCTCACAGATGAGAGCTCCTCCTCCTCTCCTCCAGCTCTTATCCTTTCCCTCCTTTTCCCTCTCCTCTCCCTCCTGCCCCCCACAATTTTACTCTTTGAGGATAAAAAGCAATTTTTAAGTATTAAAATTCACCTTTTAGATATAATTTCATAAATATATGCTACGATCTAAAATAACACCATGAAATGACCATTGTAGCAGAGATGGCCAAGCTGTCCACCAGCCAGGGGTTACATTTCTCATCCCCCTTGCATTCAAATAAGCCTCTGTGACAAATTCTTGCCAATGAGACTTAGGCAAATGTTTATCACTTTAAGTCTGGGAGTTCTTAAAAAACGGTCTGCAGACAAGAGGCAGGACTCTAAGGCCCGAGGGACTGGTGGAGTCACAAGATGTAAGGAGCCTGGGTCCATAAATTACCACGTGGAGGAAAGCCACAAAACTGATAACCAGGAGCACGTGCAATGGGTTGTCATGTAAGCAAAAAATAAACTTCTATGTGTTAAGCCACTGAAATTTTGGAGTATATTTATTACCCTAATTAGCATTACCCAAAGTAATACTCAAATGTACAGAAACTCCTAAGTATTCCAATTCCCCCTAATTAAAAACATTTACAATGGATATTTTGGAAAGATTGTTTAAAAACCCATTTAAGTAACATTAAATTGTAAAACCTAAATAATTTTCCATCTTGATTTTGTTGTAACATAATTCCTTTAGTCTAAACAATGACAGCATAAGCAGTTCCACTGTTAACAGATTTCACTGTCCAAATATCTTAACAGTTCAATATCACCTGTTTCCATGATTATTAGAGAAATATTTTCCCCAATTCTCTCAAATTAAAACAAGTTATGAAGTGTTTTAAAATACTACAATTTATAATGTCTAATGAAAATCACTTTACCAAATACTAAATAAGGGCAAAATACATTTCTATCTCATTGTTTTCAAAGTACTAAAAATTATCATTTGTAGTTTTAAAGAATTCTTTCTTTAAATATAACCATATGGCAAACAGTTCTGTTCATTGTAAATAGACACACACTTTAAGAAAACCGTAACACTTCGCAGTTTAATAAAGTGTCCCTACTATCCTTTACAGAATTTTTAATATACTATATATAAAAGTTATACTAACCCTGCACACTTATGGTTGAAGAGGGGAGGGGAGGAGGCCACATGGGGGAAGATCTGATGGGAACAAAAATAATTTCATTTAAAAAGTTCAACTGGGGCCAAAAAAAAAGTTACACTGAATGTGTGGCAACTTAGGCTTTAATTTTACAAAAATCGGGTAAGTTTTTTTTTTTATTTTAAAGCTTATCATTGCTGATACCTTTACAAACAATAATGATATAATACCTAAATGGGAAACCTGGCATTTGTAAACAGAGACATTACAAGCTTAAAACCAATTAAAACTCCTCCCACATTCTCTGCCCTGCCTTTACCAAAAAAAAAAAAAAAATCCTTTAATTAACCTGTTACCTTTACCTTAAATTCCATACCATTATTTTTCCATAAGACACAGTTTAAAATTTAATAAATACATTTACTATTCCACACAAAATTTTAAAAATGAAAAGTTATTTAAAGTTAATACAGGATTTTTGCTTCCATTTAAAAAACATTCCAAGCAGATTTGTTTACCAGAATCAGTCAACAGGACCTAAAAGAATTACATAGCATTTTTTGTGACAGTTATACTTTCTGGATTTATATAGGTAAATTTTGATTCCTTATCCTTTTTGATGCTTGATTGTACTGGAATTTATATATGGTATATAGAACTTAAAAAAGTTTTTCCCAGGGCTACAAAACCTCATAAAAAGGTATGACACTGGAAGATGAGCTATTTGAAAAAATGAAAAAAAGTAAGTATGACTATTTTCTATAAATTAATGTACAAGGCTATTTTACTGACAATTTTATTTCTAGAAAAAAGACCTCATATACATTAAAAGTTGTTTATATAAACCGTATGTATATCAAAGGACTTTATAATATTCCACTGTCTTGATTTTTAACTTACAGATGCATAATACTGTTCTAAGTAATTAAAGAGTATTTGTACTTATAAATGCTTTTCAATGCCCATAATCAGGACTGCAGGAGGCAGAACTAAATTTAAGTAAGCATCTACTATGTGCCAAACACGTGTTTTCTCATTCAATTCTCATAACAACCTTTTGATAAGGGTATTATCTCCCTGTTACAGATAAGAAAACAGAAGCTTATAGATATACTAAATACCTTGCTTAAGGTCAAAAGCTAAGAAAAATGGCACAGCCGGGTTTCTAACTGACGTCTGTAAAACAAGTCTTTTTTCCACTAAACTAACGTGTTAAATTGTTTTTCCAATAGTGGTAATAGAAAACAGCTATTCACCCTTCCTTCTCTTCCCCTCACTTCCCAGTGAACAGCATACACTATTTCTTTGTGAGACCAGGTTCAGAGAAGAGCAATCTCTGGTCGTTATACAGAGCACAGACTACAAGGATAGAATCTGTATAATGACTTTATCCAAAGTAGGGTTCCAGGCAGATGAGCTAACTAGATACGAATGTAAAGAGTGTGGAATAGATAAAGTAAATCATCAAGTAATTGCCTAAATACCGTTTACAACTGGTTCTGAAATGCACTGTACGCCTATTGGCACATTTAGCTTTATAACTGCGTTTTGCTTAAACTATTCTCAAAATCTTCCAGAAGCACACACTGAGTAGACAAGAGGCTGCTCGATCTAGGTTTTGGAGACTGTGAGGAAAACGTGTTTGTTCTGCATGACTATCTTGACTGACAATTAAGATAACTAGAGGCAATAAGGCAGCACCTCCTAAAATGTAGTACTGAGCTTCCAACGTGTGCAGACGGCCGAGCTAAATAAACTCTCTGAACACAACCCACCTAAACTGCCCTAGCTAAACAGCCGGCCAACTTAAGAAGGATGACAGCTCCAGTAACTTCCTCTTCCTCACCGACCTCCTCAGCTCGGCGTGTACACTCCTTGCCCCCTAGGAGGCAGGATAAAACAATTTCAAATACACAAAATCTATCCAATCCCAATACCACAGGCCAGGAAAGCCAATTTTCCTTTTTTATTTTATTTTATTTTATTAAAAAGAAATACACCTTGCCAACGAAAAAGTTATTTGCAACAAAACCCGAAAATATTTACTCAGCTCCCCACACAGCTTTAAGGGAAAGATGAGAAGAAGGGATCTCCACACCGCGTATTCCCGAGATTTACTGCTTTGATTCACTTTCCCTAGGGTCCCACCGCCTGCCGGTGGAAGTCTTGCAGTTGGAACGCCACAACAAGCCTTCGTTCCTCGTCAGGAGACGCGGAGGCGGCCGAGGCGACGGCAATCAGCGCGTCCCGCCTCCGACCCTCACCTGCCCAGGCCCGAGGCAGCACCCTGGGCCAGCGCGGGCTCGGCGTCCGGGGAGGCCACGGGAGGCGGGCGCGGAGGCGGTTAGGCCGCGCTGCAGGCCGGCGCCCTTCCTGCCCAGGCCG
>NW_007729222.1:233164-252369 GCF_000696425.1 Galeopterus variegatus | reverse complement strand
GCCCTCTCTACCTCTGGGTCATTATGTGTGAAGATAAATATCATTTAGGCCATTTTAAGTCAACTTTTGTTTTACTTCTGGATAGAGTTGTGGAGTGAGCAGGACTAAAGCCAAGGTGTGACCTAAAACTGCATGGGCTGTACAAGATTTTAAGATGAGGTTTTTTTCTTGGCATGCATTTCTCTGAGTTCCCTCTTTTCCTGTGGTTATTTGATATTTTGGTTACAGGGCAAGGTGATGTTATTTACATGAAAGTAATGTTGTTTTCCAGTCAGCCTGGAGCTGCAGACTTGCTAGAAGACACATACCATCCAGACCCTGAGAAACCAAGGAAGACATTTCAGTAATGCTGTGCTGATCCCACCCTCCAGCAGGACCCTGAGATAACAGCAAGGACGGGAGCAGAAACCAGATGGAGTCTTGAAGAGACCTTGAACCTGACTCCTTTCATGGAGCCCCAGTGGCTCATGACCCGCTCCCTCCTGCTTTTCATTTCCCACGTTCCATTCCTTCAACCCCCTCTTTAAAAAACCCTCAGTTAATCTGAGTCTTGGAGATGGCTTTAGTCTGGCCTTTCTCCTTCAGGTTTGCCAGAGAGATGGGGTAGCCTAACATCTCTCCTCAGGTCACTGGTGTTCCTGAATAAAAGCTGACTTCCCTTTTCACCCACATTTGACCTCTGGGTTGTTTTTATTTGGGGACAGGCAGCCAGACTTGGGTTCAGTAACAAGATTTTTTCAAGCCTCAGCCAGAAGCTCAATGCCCTGGGGTAACAGATTTTGGCAAGCCAAGTCAGGGTTTTTATTTGGGGCAGGCAGCTGGTCTTGGGTCCTATAACAGTTAGGACCCTAATGACCTTAGATATTTACCTATTTGCTATAACACTGGCTCCCAGAGTATGGTAATTTAAGTTACTAATAGTTATGTACAGACAGTCTACAAACTTTAATGTTGGTCAAAAATAATTGTAGTCTTTTTCTCAGTGTATCTCAAGAATCACTACCATTGCTGTAATGGGAAGATAATGGACACAGGGTACAAAATCTCAGACTGGAAGAATATTATTTTTGAGTTCTATTGCAGTGTGGTGAATATAGTTAATAGAATATTGTACATTTCAAAATTGCTTAGAGTAAATTTCTAACTCACCACAAAAAATGTTAAGTATTTGAGGTACTATATACGTTAATGAGCTAAATTCAATTATTCCACATTCATAAATCATAATGTTGTGTACCTCATAAATTTATATGATTATAAACTGCCAATTTACAAAAAAAAATAATCACTGGCATTTCTGTAATCCTCAAAACCCATGTCTTTTCTGTCCCAGTTACGGACTGGTATTACAAATAAAACTGTCTTGAGCCTCCTGAGTTTTGAAGAATTATAGGTAACTTAAGGGGATGGTACAGCAATCACTGAGCCCACTCAATAGGATGGTTCTTGCAATACTCTTTAATCATACATTCCTCTCCCTCAAATTTCCTATTCATTGCAGGTGCTAAAAACCTCTACGAATTGCTTTCTGTGTAATTGGCCCACCAGCTCAGCACTCCCATCTTTTCCTCCTCTCCCACATATATAACCATACACTCCGTATTTGTCTGTTTTTGTGTTCCTATAACATAATACCTGAGGCCCGGTAATTAATAAAGAAAAAAGGTTTATTTGGCTTACAATTCTGGGACAGCTGCATCTAGCATGGACCTCAGGCTGCTTCTACTCACGGCGGGAAGCAGCAGGCAGCCAGCGAATACAAACAGATCATGTGTTGAGAGGAAGTGAGAAAGGGAGGAGGTGCCAGGGTTTTTTAAACAACCAGCTCTCGCGGGAACTAATAGAGCAAGATCTCACTCATTGCCCCACACCCAGGGCATTAATCTATTCATGAGAGTTCTTCCCCCATAACCCAAACAGGTCCCTACATTGCCAGGTTGGGGGTCAGTTTTCCACATGAGTTCTGGGGGGACAACACATCTAAGCTCTGTCATACTCCTTGTTGACAACCACATGGCCTTCACAGTTTGCATGGCTCTCTGGTTCACGAAAGTGAGCAGTCCTGAAATTTGGATGGAAAAAAAAAACCCTCTTCACTGCATCACTCCCTCACCCCTCCACCGAGAGAAAGCTTGTGCTATTTTTGCTGTCCAGGGGCACTCCCTTGCTAGTTGCTTCCATGTTTCTTTCCTTACTGCCACTGCCCTTATGGAGACTCCCCCACCCCAGGGCACCCTAAAGATACTGATTGGTTCCTGCTGGTTGTGCCTATCAGACCTCCTCTTAGAAACCCTGGAAGCGATTTTATCAGGGCTAGGATTTAATTCCCTGTACCTCCAAGTACTATGCCTTCAGCTGGCTGAGCAATGGGTACCTGCCTTAGGTTTCCTTACAGATGCAGACTCTCAGGAAGAGTGAGCACATCGCCTCTCTCACTAAGGTTTGTGGAATGTCAAAGGTCACACCATCAGGTTTGAGATTACCCTGATAACTTGGAAGCAATTTAGAGTACATTGTAGCCTCCTGAAATCCTCATTCCCAGCCCCTGAGACTCTGCCTACTGGGGACCTTTTAAAAATCTGCCTGACTTCTGGCTGTCCAAGTGTGGCAGACATAACACTAGCCCCCTAAAGGTACCCATGTCTTATTCCCTGTAACCTGTGAATATGTCAGCTTATCTGGCAAAATGTATGCTGGGAAAAATAGGAAAATGTCAGGGCCCCTCAGATGTTCAGAATCTTGCCGAGCATTTGCTGTAAATATCCTCAGGTGTTCCTTGTTACTACTTAATGTAAATTGTGTCTGGGCACCCAGGTGTCTAGGGTTGCCGACTTAAGTATAAAAGATTAACAGCTCTGATCCATAGTGTGGCTCAAAACTCTCAGAGAAGCCACTAGGATAGTTGCTCCTGGATCTGAATAAAACCCATTCATTGTTCTATACCCACAGCTCCTAGAACCTTTTTTTTTTTTTCTATTACCTAGCTCACAGACCTGCATGTGGAGGGTTTGTAACCCAATCTGTGCAACAGACACGAGGGGTCTGTAAGCCCTAGCTTTACAACATACGTTTCAGCTGTGATTAAAAAGAGGATTTTGAGATGGGAGGTTGTCCTAGATTATCCAAGTAAACCCAATGTAATCACAAGGGTCCTTTTAAGTGAAAGAAGGAGGCATGGGAGTCAGAGAAAGAGATACAATGATGGAAGCAGAAGGCTGAGCACTAGGAGAAAGGAGCGACAAGCCACGGAATGCGGGTGGCCTCTAGGAAATGGGAAAAGCAAGGAAATGGAGCAGCTCTAAGGCCTCCAGAAGGACTGCAGTAAATTTGCGGTAACTAGGAAATTAATGAAAACAAGTCTCGTGAGCACTTTAAGTCCACAGACCCCAGCTCTACTTAGCCTTCTTTTCCGAACTCACCACAGCTATGTCTTTTTTTTCCCCCCTCAACCTTGGAAAGCTTCAAAGAAAATAAATTAAGAAGAGGCTTCTGGATCTTCCATGCACAGATTTGTACACATGAGTGCAGGACACACCAAGCTGCACCCCTTGTTCAGAGATTCCTCCATGCTGATGCCTAAGGCTAGAACCAGTGGTTCTCAACTTGTCTGCATAGCACCAAGCTTTTTAAGTTTTGCTGCACCTGGAGAGCTCTTACAATTGCCCATGCCCAATTTGAACCCCATACCAATTAAGTTAGCATACCTGGGATAGAACTCAAGCATCAGCACTACTTAAATCTTCCAAGTGATTTCAGGATGCAGCCAAGTTTAAGTCTTCATCACTTGATGAGAAGTGGTTATAAATCAAAATGGGAATCTAGCTGCATTCTACCCTACTGTTTGGAATAGCCTGTGTCTCAACCCTTTTTTCTGTCCCTGGCATCCAGCATCGGGTAGCAAAATCCTGAGCTCTAAATGCAGTAAAATATTCTGGATTGGAGTGGATTCTGGCACAAAGAAGGGACATTAGTGGAAAAACTGATGAAATCCAAGTGAAATCTGGATTTTATATAATATTGATATATCAGTAATAGTGATGTACCATAGTTATGGAAGATTAGAAGGAAAGGTATGTAAAAAACATGTTCAAAGTCTTTGTACTAGCTTTACAACCTTTCTTTCTGTTAACCTAAAACTATTCCAAAATAAAAAAAGTAATTAAAAACAAAGCCTGAACTAATGGTCCCATAGTGACAGGTAGTACTCATGTCAGATTTTTACCCACTGGGACAGAGCAAAAGCCTTGAATGAGTCTGGGCATGTCTGCCACAGGTTGCTGTTCTTCTAAAAGGATTCTAATTTCTTAAGAAATTGGATAGCTCTAGATGCTGGGTTAAAAAATAACTTAAATTTTTTAATAGGAGGTTTTTAGATTGATTTAGCAAAGTCAGAAAGTATTGCTTTAATCAAATATGCTTTGAATCCTTCACGATACACCATGTATGCTCACAGTGTTCGTGATTATGGAATCTTTTTAGCTATGCGGTGATCGTTCAAGAGCACAGCAAGCTTAGGTCTGGTCCACCTTCATCTTTTGACATTGTTCTGTTAACAGTTAAACAGACTGAGGTGGGATGTTCTTCTGCTTATTTCCAAGATAGTCTTTTCACTGGTTGTCTGGATGTATTTGCTGTAACGTTAAAAATATTTTTTTTAAAGCAGTGTTAACCCAGAAGTCTTGAAAGTGTTAGAGTTCATTGACAAGATGGGAACAGGTTTCACATGGCACATCACAACATGCAGGAGGTTTCCTAAAAATTCTTAGACACCCCTCCTCCCCCAAGGTTTCTTATTCAGCGAATTTGTTAGCAAACTCTCCATGAGATGTCCACGTTTCCTCCCACACTATGGTCTCATCCACTCTCTCAGGAAAGAGCCCTCAAAGCCACCTGACATATGAGCCCCCTCACTTCTTCCTACTTGTGGGAAGTAGTTCCAAAGCCCACTCCTGCTGCTTTTCTCAAGAACATCAGCCCTCCTAGAATTCTGGCTAGTTCTTTACATTTCCATTGATATTAGTTGGAATTTGGGATCACCTTATGATGGCAAGTGTAGCATGTGGGGGGTGTTAAAAGAAACTTTGCTCTGTTGAAATAGCCTGCAGAAAATAGAATTCAATTTCTAAAGGCTGCTTTCAACCAAAGCAATGCTAAGCCAAGTGTAATTAGATTTAGCAAATAAAAATATGGAACATGCAGTTAAATTAGAATTTCAGGAACACTATTTTAGAATCATGCATACTCATACTAAAAAATTACTTTTTGTTTACTTGAACCTCAAATCTATTTAGGCATCCTATATTTTATCTGGAAACTCTAGGGGTAACTCATGCTAACCAAAGAATGACTTTCTATGTAAGCTAGTACTAAGGGCACAATCCCTTGTGGCCTGAAATAGTATTAAGAGAAATCCTTTCCAACAAATCAAGAGTACATAAGTGACATTTATATCGGATGATGATGTCTATGACTGCGAATAATGCTTTTTCCCCCCTCATACTTTCTGCTATGCCTTTTCATAAGAGTAATTTACTTTTGATATTTATGAAAGTAGTATAGAAAGCAATTTCAAAGAATAAAAAAAAATTACTTTTTGGTTTTCTCTGTAGCCGGGGAAGGCTCTCCAAGAGAGAGAAAGAAGTATAGTACCTGTCACCAGGTGCTATCAAAATAGCACAATTCAACTTTTGCTTTAAAAACACTATGTCATCCTAAAGCCCTCTTGGGTGAAATATATATGCTGTAGAGAAGTGTTTTCCTTGCATCCCTAAAATTAAATTATTCCTTAAAACAATGACTTGCCTAAAGTTTGCTGTGATAGAAAATGTCTTTTTTTATGACTGCTATGATAAATAACTATTGAAAAATAGGTCATCGTATCTGGCTGCAGCTGGTTACTCTCTGCTTTCTTTCAACTTTAAAACTTTACGATTTGAGTTTTCTGGTTTTGGGATGACAATCTGAAATTAGTACTTTGCAATTTACACACATTTTTAAATTGGAAATTTAAACAAATGCCCCGATTTGACTTTAATCCTTGACATTTTTCTATTAGGTTAGAGAGAAATAAATTCTTTTATATGTTTAAGAATTTTTATATCTGATTATGACAATGAACAAAATCTTTGTTTCTTTTTTCTTACGTGAAAGAAGAAAAAAGAAACATTATTATTTTTACATAATGTTATTTTGCATAAACTCAGTACAGTAATCTATATAAGGAAAATTAATATTTATAGAATATTATGTAATTCATAACCCATATTTTCAAATGTTGTCCAGTGTCTTATTAATGTCCTTTGTATTTGTTTTTTCCAATCCAGAACCAAATACAATATCACAAATTACATTTATTTCTCATCTCTCTTTAGTGTCCATTGTTTACATTTCATTTGAAATGTACACAAATAAAGATTAGGAAAAGATAAATATAAAGTTATCCTCCAAAACAATTTTTACTGTATTCACCAGATTATACTTTTCCACCTTTCAAATATTCTAGACCATTATGTCTAGTGGCATATGTGTCCTGTATCATTGTTTTGTTTTACAAGTTATTTCTTAGACCCTTGTTAAAATATCAAAATGTAAAATTATATTTCTTACCAGCAGTCATGTTCTACCATTCTTTTCCATTTTTTTTTCCCCACAAAGATAGTATCCAACCCAATCTGCAAGACATTTTAACTCACTGGGATAAGTTATCAATTTGCCTTCTCAACTTTGACCTTGATCATCCACATTCATATTTATTTTCATAAATAATATCTGCATGGAATCACCAAACTCAGTTCTAGCTTGCTATTTCTGTGTGAATCAGTAAGTAATTTCTTTCTTAAAAGCCTAAATCTGGGCAACCAAGTTTAAAGAATAAATGATAGTGTGATAATAATATAGATAAATAATACTTAAGCAAAAATCATAATAACAAAATTCCCTGAGATCTGTAAAAATGTATAATTAGTCCAGGATCTTCCATGCACAACTTTATTATGTACTCATAACAACCCTATAAAACAAACAGTATGTTATTATTATTGTCATTTAGTACATGAAGACACAGGATGAGGGTGGTTAATGGATTGTGCTTGAGGCTATTACATTAGTAAGAGATGGGCACAGAAAGTTTCAGCTCTCATTAATATTTGAACACCAGACCCTGTAATCTATGGTATTTGCAGGGGAAAAAATTCTTGAACTATAAGGAAAAGCATAGAAATAATTTTAAGTCCAGGAAGGAACTAGCTACAACCCATTTGGTTAAAAAACATAATGAGAAAGTATTCCTTTACGCAACCCTTAAGGAGTGGAACAATGATATTCTCAATAGAGCCTCAGGGTTAACTCTAAGAATTCACACTTTAGATAGCAACAACTTCTGACCATAATGGCCAGAGAGACACAACACAAAGATAAATTTTACAGGGACATGGTATGGGAGATCTCCTTCCAGTGATGGCTCCTCCAAATTCCCTTATCCAGAATAATTCTCACTCTCCTCTGAATCCCGTAGCACATAGCATTTCTTTCAGACATGCATTATGCTCTACTTCAATGGATCTTGATTCTGGCTGCATGTCTGAACTATGTGTTGAGCTTTTGAAATAATATACATTCTTGTTATACACAGTATATCAGCTAAATTAGATTCTCAGAAAGAGAAAAGACCTTTATAGCTCTAGAAATGTTCTCAGGCTACCTTGATGCATAGTTAGGTTTAATAACTATGCCATAAGTTTACAATTTGCTAATTGCATTCAAGTAATGTTTATTGAACACCTACTACATGGAAGGAACAGAAAGGAGCATCTGAACAAGATGCAGAATCTTTCTTCAAAGTGCTCATGGTTGGTAAGGAAACAGAGGCCTGTAAGTAAATGCATTATTAATGCAACAGTGATGCAACTACTATTATAACTATGCAAAAGATATTGCATATGAGAACTATAGTGAGTACACTGTGGAATGACGATTGCACAAGGTCTGTGCTTACTTTGTATTTCACACCACACTTAATATAATGCTGCACTAAATCCTGTGAGTTGGTATTATTAATGGCCACAATTTTTTAAAACTCTGATTTTTATTTTCTTTATGGTTAATTCCATGTATATGGTATAGAAAGTCCTTTTTTTATAAGAAGTAAAGCTGTTTCCTGACCTCTTCCCAACACTGATTCCTTCTCCTGGAGACAAATTCTCCACTCCTTTAGAAGTCTCATCTGTTACTTATCTCCATGTTTCCAAAAACCCACTACTTTTGTATTTCCTGAATTTGAGATTTAGACATCATCTCTCTGTTTCTGCACACTACTCCCCTCTTGAATCACTCACCTATTTCCTCCCCCATCTTCAATATAATAATACACAATTTTTGTTAAATCAATGTTCAATGTATGCATTATTATATCATGCAGACATTATTCAAAACCAAGCCACTAATTCTAAATTAATGTACATTTTAAAATTGTTTGCTTCTTTAGTGGTAACAGTTGCCTCTTTTAGTTACTTAGCTTTATATATACATGTATGTTTTATATGTGCATATACATATATATTTTTGTATTTGTATGTATATCTCTGTGTGTATACATATAAGTTAACTCTTAGTCACAAATTTAGCAGCTCAAGCTTGAAACCTCTTTTATTGTGGCTAAATCTTATAACCTAACACATCTAGTAAAGGATACATTCATTCTCTTTCAGAGACAACCCTCCTGGATCCCATGATCTTCCTCCATGATCACGTTTGCTCTCATTCCTGTTACAGATGCACATACACACACATCACCCTGAGAATGCCCTTGGCCTTCCGCTAGTGTTGGATCTTCATGTCTTTCTCTGTCTCTGTCTTAATTAATCCCTCTCTTTTGGGAAGCATTCTTCCAGTAGCTTCTGAGAAAGTTAGATAAATATGCGTATCTTTATTGTATGTTCCTATTTCATTGCTCATTCCATTTTTAAGACACTACTTTCTCATTTTTCTGCTCATGTTGTTGATATTTAGAAGTCCGATGCCATCAGATGCTCAATTTTATGAAAGTTACCAATATTCTTATTTTCCTTTTTTTTTTCAATCCTCTCTGGAACTTGAATCTTGTTTGTACCAGATGTTGTTGGGCACTGTACTGAGCATTTTGTAGAAAATGAATCATTTGACCTGCTGTAAAAAATAAATAAAATAAAATAAAATAAACCACTAATGTTCAGAGCTCCCTCCACATCCCAAGATTCCAATGTCATTGTCTGAGTGGAACTTTTGCAACCTTTGCACTATTTTTCAAATGAGCCCTGGATGATTCCATCGTACATCCAGGGTTGAGAAGAATTGCTCTAGATTAGTGTTTTTAAAACTGTATTGTGCACAGGATTTGTCTGGGAACTAGTTAAAATATTTTGACTCAGAAGACCTGGAGAGGGGTCTGAGAGTCGGCATGTCTAACAAGTGTCCAGATGGTGTTGCGGTGCTGACCAGCTGACTCGAGACCCACTTAGAGAGGAGACTCTATTCCATAAGGGCTTGCTAGGAAAGAAGTACCTTGGGCTTCAGAACTACAGGAAACAGTATCTGTTTTTATTCTGATCTCCTGGTGAGTTTTGTATACATTAAAGAAGCTCTGATCTAGAGAACCTACCTTGAAATTAAAGAAAATATGATTCAGAGTCAACTGACTCCCAACACAGTAATACAGATTAGTTAAACAATGAAACTTAAACATTATTGGGTCTGACTTGAAAAATGTAATCCAGTGGTGGGGAGGCTGTGTGTGGGGGGGCATGGGGTAGTGGGTATGTAGAAAATCTCTGTACCTTCCACTCAATTGTACTGTGAACCTGAAACTGCTCTAAAAAGTAAAATCAATTTCAGAAATCCAACTAAAAGCATGAATAAGGGTTAAAAGCAACAATACTTGACATTTCTGGATCATAGGTATTTCTGAGTCTGATGAGAATAATGGGCCCTTTATTCAGAAACAAAAAATGTGCAAACAAATATTACACAGTTTGGTATGAAACAGAAATGAGTGTATCCCCTGATGTCTATTGTACCTTCATATTAAGAATTCCTAGATAATAAGGATAATAATTTTTTATTCATTTATTTCATTCAACAAACATTTATTGAGCACCTATGATATACTAGAAACACTGTTTTAGGCTCATGGGACTTATCTGTGGACAAAGAACTCAGTCCTCATGAAAAATACATTTTTGTTGAGAGAGACAGACACAAGGATAAATATAACAAATAGCCACTGCCATAAAGTGATGTGTGACCTCACATGTCAGGTTATATGAGGGCTTTGCTGGAAATGGTGCTATTTTCAATAGGGTGTTCAAGCTAGGCCTTGCTGAAAAAGTGACATTTGAGTAAAAACTTACTGGATGTAAAGGAGTTAGTTATGACAATGTTGGGAAGAATGTTTGTTTTTAAAATTTTTATTTATCAAAATTGTATAGGTTTAAGGTGTACAACATGATGTTTTGATATACATATAGACTGTGATATGATTACTACAGTCAAGCTAATTGACATCTCACACAGTCATCTTTTTATACATGTGTGTGGCTAGAACACTTAAAAATCTACTCTCGGCTAATTTCAAGTATATGATACAGTACTATTAACTATAGTAACCATGCTGTATATTAGATCTTTACAGTTTACTCACCCTGAATAATGGAAGCTTGGAAGAACGCTGTTTGAAGCAGAGAATCAGCCCATGAAAACGTACTAAACTGGAGCATGCTCGGTGAGCAGGAGGAAAGGCAGGGGGCCGTCATGGCCAGCGCAGAGCTAGTGAGCAAATAAGTAGAAGAGGAGAGGTCAGAAAGGCCAGGCCTCGCAGGAGAGCTTTAAATGACCTTGGCTTTTACACTGAGTGAGCCAGAAATCCATTAAATGGTGTGAGTGCAGGAATAACCTAACTTTTAAAAGAATTAATCAGGTTGTTGTGTTGAAAAGAAAAGAATATTGGAGTGAGGTGAGGGTGGAAAGAGAAGGTCAGGCAGGTGAGATCCTAATAACCTGGTAGGGCAGTGGCTGTAAGGGTGATTAGAAGTTGTTAAATTCCAGGTGTATTTTGAACACAGAGCCAACAAGATTTCTTTAAGATTCCTGTACATTTTTTCTTTTTCTTTTTTTTTTTTATAAGATGACCAGTAAGGGGATCTTAACCCTTGACTTGGTGTTGTCAGAACCAGGCTCTCCCAAGTGAGCTAACCAGCCATCCCTATATAGGATCCGAACCCATGGCCTTGGTGTTATCAGCACCACACTCTCCCAAGTGACCCATGGGCCGGCCCTACATTTTTTCTTAACAACATCTTATTGAGAAATAATTTATATATCAAAGAGCTCACTCTTTGAAAGTGTACGATTCACTGAATTTTAGTATATTCACAAAATTACTCACTGGTCAGCACCATGTAATTCCAAAACAATTTCATAAAATTTCAAAAATGGTTTTCAACTTTTTCAGGCATCATTTTGACTCATTTTGTTTTAAGTAATTTAACAAGTGAAAAAAAGATTTTGTAAAACATTTCCACTATGGAAAACAGTAAGGAGTTTTCTCAAACAACTAGATAGATCTTCCATACGATCCAGCAATCCCACTTCCTGGTATATATACCCAGAGGAATGGAAATCATCGTGTTGAAGGGACACCTGCACTCCCATGTTCATTGCATCTCTGTTTATAGTAGCCAAGACATGGAGCCAAACTAAATGTCCATCAATGGATCATTGGATAAGGTAACTGTGGTATATATACAGCATGGAATACTACTCTGCCATAAAAGAGAATGAAATACTCCCATTTGCAACAACATGGATGAGCCTGGAGAAACTTACGTTGAGTGAAATAAGCAAAGCACAGAGGCAAAAATACCACATGTATTCACTCATATGTGAGAGCTAAGAGAGAAAGAAGGAAGGAAAGAAAGACCACAGTACTGCATTGGACTTACAGAGGGAGAGAACATACCTAGGGATACAAAGTGGAGTGAAGGGAAAGGGGGACGGGGAGCAAGAGGAAAGTGGGGATAATTGGGTGGGCAACATGAGGTACAAAAGCAATTTCTGGTAATAAATATGCTGCCAGTATGAATCTGGCCCTCACATCGTGCCACAAGGGGTGAAAATCAGCATTTTATCTCATGAATATTCATAATAAAATAAATTTTTTAAAAAAAGAAAAAGAAGGGAAAGAAATGTTTGGTTTGTCCCATTATCCCATGCAGCTATGTTGAGAAAAACTTAAGTGGAAAGAGTTTAGTGACAGAATTTATGGAGTACAAATAACTATCTCAGTGTCAACTCTGCTCAATTAGTAGTTTCCACCTAGAAGCCTATGTTGGGAATAATTCAAGGAAATATACGAAGTGCATGTGACATGATCATGGGATGAAAGAGACCTGACTTGAACTCTGTGAATTTTCCACTCTTGGCCTAAAGATTTCTCTAGAACAGAGAGGATATTGCCTATGAGTGTGTCCTAACAGACAGCCCCACTTGCTGGGTCATGTGCCATCTGGAAGCAACATATCAAGATAAGTGACTTTTACTGCCACAGCATGTGAAGAGTATCACAATCTCCAATAGATTTTAAATGGACAATTTTCAGTGATCTATTAATTTTCCTTAGTTTTAGTTCCTCGATGATCAAATTCCACACTGGATATGAGAAATGTTTGGTGTGATTTTGCATAAGCTGTTGTGCAGAGCATCATGAGAAATTCGCCCAAATGGTGCAAGTTTTGTTGCAATGTTAATAGAACTGAGTAAAAAAAAAAATACTAGGCAAAAATGTCCTTAATTTTAGAATTCTCAGTATATTTAAGAAAGGAAATGGTGGAGTCTTTCTGGACATGTTACTATGACAATTCATTATGAAATAATTAGTATTTGAAAGCCATAATGNAATAAAATAAATTTTTTAAAAAAAGAAAAAGAAGGGAAAGAAATGTTTGGTTTGTCCCATTTTCCCATGCAGCTATGTTGAGAAAAACTTAAGTGGAAAGAGTTTAGTGACTGAATTTACGGAGTACAAATAACTATCTCAGTGTCAACTCTGCTCAATTAGTAGTTTCCACCTAGAAGCCTATGTTGGGAATAATTCAAGGAAATATACGAAGTGCATGTGACATGATCATGGGATGAAAGAGACCTGACTTGAACTCTGTGAATTTTCCACTCTTGGCCTAAAGATTTCTCTAGAACAGAGAGGATACTGCCTATGAGTGTGTCCTAACAGACAGCCCCACTTGCTGGGTCATGTGCCATCTGGAAGCAACATATCAAGATTTGTGACTTTTACTGCCAGAGCATGTGAAGAGTATCACAATCTCCAATAGATTTTAAATGGACAATTTTCAGTGATCTATTAATTTTCCTTAGTTTTAGTTCCTCGATGATCAAATTCCACACTGTATATGAGAAATGTCTGGTGTGATTTTGCATAAGCTGTTGCGCAGAGCATCATGAGAAATTCGCCCAAATGGTGCAAGTTTTTTTGCAATGTTAATAGAACTGAGTAAAAAAAAAAAAAATACTAGGCAAAAATGTCCTTAATTTTAGAATTCTCAGTATATTTAAGAAAGGAAATGGTGGAGTATTTCTGGACATGTTACTATGACAATTCATTATGAAATAATTAGTATTTGAAAGCCATAATGAAAAAGGCAGAAAGTATATTTATGATAACAAGGGACAGAACTACGATAAAGTCCTAGGTAATTAAACCCAAATTTCATCCACAGAAATATGTCTCAGAAGGAAAACATTCTCAAAATTACACATTCATAGAAATTTTCATCCCATCACAAATTGAACAAACATCAAAATTCAATAAATAGCAATTCAGCTCTTTTCCAAAAGAGATATTAAAAATGTCACTAAAAAGGAGATCATGTATCATTGGGAGAAGTCTAGTTTGGGAACATCTAAGAAACTCATCTATAGGAGCTTATTTCATCTGAAACCAATAAATCCTTTATAAGACCTAGATAATATTTATCAAATACTCTGGATGACTAAGACCCAAAATTAGGTTAGATAAGACAAGAATCTTAAGATATCCATGACCATGATCTTAGCCAGTTTCTGATGATTAAAAATTATAATAATTTTGTACTATCGAACGAAACTTGTGGTGAAGATTCTTGTGTCTCTATCCTAACACATATTGGAGAAGAAACTATATTTAATCATGGGTGGTCAATTATTAGTAATTATTAATAGAACTACTTTCTCCATCAATCAACCGTGTTTATGAATAACCACTTGCAGGCAGTGGGTAGTAGAACAAGAAAAGAAAGGAGAAGAAAGGGAGGAGAAAAATAAAAGAGAAAGAGGAAGAAAATAAATGAGTAAAAAGAGGAAGAAACAGTAAATGCAAAAGGAAATGAGAGGATAAGAGTTAAAAGAAAGAAATGCCAAAAGCGAGATGGTATAGGGAGATCTCACAATTATCCCCCAAAGTTATTTTGTAGCTTTATTGATGATATATTTTATGAAATGTATTGCCCAAAGATAGATACGATGATTCGATGGAATCATCAGACGTGCAGTGCTGTAGGATAACAAGACATATCCCAGACTTAAATGAAGTACCTTTGATGAAACTGGGACATAGAATGTAAGGAATGAGGTCAGGTAAATGCAGAAGTGGCTCACAATCAAGTAATAAGTGCATGAGGAGCTAAGTAAATATCTTTCTTCTAATTATGTTGATGTGGAAGAAAGCCGGGACCATGAAGAGTAAGAACATCTTACCCCTGTTGTTCTGCCCGGTCTGAGGAAAGACGGTGTTATGAAAAGGATGATTATCACATTGGAGGCTTACAAGGGGAACCCCAAGATACTTTTTCTAACAGCACATTCCAAGGCAAATGGTAATCTTCAAGGAGTCCTCAGCATCTTGTCTGTTGGGTGGATACATCACCTTGATGAAAATTATATGAGGATAAGACAGCTCAAGGGTACAATTAATTAATACTGCGCATTCAGCCAGCAACCTCCCAAATGCCAAATAACGTCTCACACAAGTTACTCTCTAGATGATCCTATATTGACTGGCTGAGTGTAGGGTTTGCCCATGGAGGTGCATTTTTCTTCACAAATTACTAAATTGGCTTTGTGGTTTCTGCATCAATCTATGATGACATTGGTTAGGAAACCTAAATTACTCTGGGTAAACTGACAACACAAGCTTCTAAAACAAATCTGAAGACTTGATGAAGGATCATGTGGACCACAAAAATGAACCACCATCTATGCAAATTAGGAACCCAATAGGTAGATAACGCAGATTCGGTTTAACAGAAATGAAGATCAGTGAAGTGGAAGAAAGATTAATAGAAAATATCTGTACTAACTGATGAAGAGCAAAACGAATGGGAAATGTGGAAAACAACAGGAGTATTGGAGAAAAGTTCTAACGTACATGTAATTGGATCAGAGCAAAACGAATGGGAAATGTGGAAAACAACAGGAGTATTGGAGAAAAGTTCTAACGTACATGTAATTGGATCCCCAGAAGAGAGAAGATAAAGAACAAGGAAGAATATTTCAAGAGTTGATGGCTAAACATTCCCCAAGCAGTTAACACACACATACACACACACGCACACACACACACGCACTTGCACATACACACAAACGAACACACCCACACACAAATACACACGCACGCACACACACATGCACACACACAAAAACACACTCACGCACATGCAGAGGCACATGCACACACGTGTGCAAATGCACGCACACACATGCACGCATACACACACACTCAGGCACACACATGCACACACACAGGCACACAAACACAGACACACATGCACATGCACACACACACATGCACACACTCAGGCACACAAACACGGACACACACACACGCACACAAACATACACACACACTCACGCACACACGCACATGCACACGCACATACATATACACATAAACACGCACACACATATACACACAAAATACACACACATGCACAAACATGCACACGTACACAAACATACACATGCACACGTGCACACACATACACACGCACACACGCATACACAAACACGCACATGTGCACATACAGAAAAGCACATGCACACACACGCACCCACACACACATACAGACACGCCCACACATGCACACATGCACACGAAAGCACAGACACACACATGCACTCGCACGTACATACACACGCACACACATGCACATGCACATACACACATGCACACACACAAACAAGCACACGCACACACGTGCACATGCGCATACACACATGCACACGCACATACACACAAACACACATGTGCACGTGCACATACACACAAACAAGCACACGCACACACATGCACACACACACATACAGACACACAGATACACACATACACACAGGCACACACACACATATGCACAGGCACACACAAACACATACACACACTCACACACATATACACACATACAGATGCATACATACACGCACACAGCGCAGACACACACACGCACATACACACACCCAAACGTACACACACACATACACACGTACATATACACACACACGCACACGCCCATACACAAACCACAGACATGGACACGCACACACACACATGCACAGACACACACACACATACGCACACGCAGATGCACACACATGCACATGCACACACACGTACACATCCACAGACGCACACAAACACAAATACAGGCATACACGCACATATGCACACACATAAATGCACACACACGCACATGCACACACATATGCACAGGCACATACGCACAGGCACACACATACACATACACACACGCACACACACACATACACACACGTACATACACGCACACAACACATGCACATACACACACCGCACACAGGCACACACACATACACACACGTGCACCCAAATGTACACACACACATACACAGACACGCACTCAAATGTACACACACACATACATACACTTACACACTCACACACACGCACACATGCACAAGCACATACACAAACCGCAGACATGCACATGCACACACACACACGCACACAGACATGCACTAGCACAGAGCATATGTGTATATGTGCACACACACACGCAGATGCACACACATGCACATGCAGAGGCATGCACACACAGACACACACGCACACGCAGATACACAAAAATACACACATGTGCGCACACACGCACACATGTACTCACAGACACATACGGAAACACCCGCACTCACACACATGTGCACACACGCACACACGAACACGAACGCACACCCATGCACACACATGCACACACGCAAATGCACGCACAAACACAGACATGCACACACACGCAAATGCATGCACAAACACAGACATGCACACACACACAAGCACAGGAATGCACACACACACACTCGCACATACACACACGCACATACACACGTACACAGTAGCACATACACACACATGCAGCGCACACACACCCGCACACAGACACACACACGCAAACATACCGACACACAGACAGACACACACATACACATACACACCCGCACACGCGCACACACACCACAGACACACACGCGCACAGATGCACACACACACATGCATACACAGAGACACACACTCGCACACACATGCACACATGCACACATACACACACGTGCACACACACGCACACGCACACACATGCTCATATATACATGCGCACACGCACGGACACATACATACAAACAGATAAACATGCACATGCACACACATGTACACACGCACTCGCACATACACACACGCACGCACACACACTTAAACACATACACACGCACACACACGCACGCACATACACACACACATACACACCGGCACGCACACCCCACACACATACATGCACACACATATGCACATGCACACATGCACACGCACAAACACACACACATGCATACACGGATGCATGCGCACACACATAGGCACACACACAGGTACATGCAGACATGCACGTGCACACACACACACGCACGCACACGCACATAAACATAAACACATGCATGCTCACACACATGCTCATGTGCATACAAACACACACACATGCCCCCACACACACTCACACACACACACAAATACATGCATGCCTGCACGTGCGCACACACCCGCACACACACACACAAACACACGCACATGCACGCTCATGCACACGCCCGCCCCCCCACACGCACAAACACACACACGCTCATACACACGCACACGCACACACATGCACACATGCACACGCACACACACATACACACACGCACAGGCATGTGCCCATGCATGCACACACAGGCACACACACCGCACACAGACACCCACACATGCACACGCACTTACACATACACGTACACACACGCACGCATGCACATACACACACACACGCACATCGATGTGCACACACACATGCACACACATGCACATTGATGTGCACACACGCACACGTGCACTCACGTGCACACACACAGGCACGCACACACATAGTCACACACACGCACAAACACACACGTATGCACACACACTTAGGTTTATCATAATGAAACTGTTAAAAACAGAAGGCAGAGGAAAAATGTTGAAAGCAATCAGGAGGTGGAGAATTTTGGGGGAATGGGAGGTGGGAGAGTGTTGTCTAGATTTTATATACATGTGTATGTACACTTCATAAAAATTCCTCTAGTTTCACACTTATGGGTTGTGTACTTTTTTATCATTATGGTATGCTTCAATTAAAAACTACCAGAAAGCTCAGAAAAACACGTTAAGTCAATATTTTAGTGACATGAAATAATGCCCACACCAGATTCTCAAGGTGTATTTGAAAGCAGTGTGTCAACTATGATCCCACTTTTAATTTCATAAATTATGTGCATTTACAGATTTCATATAAATATAAATGCATGAAGAAATACCTAAATAAACTGTCACTGAAATGTTGAAATCTACCCTAGGTGGTAGATGCAGTGGTGATTTTTACACTTGTAAGATTTTCTTCTGTATTGTTTGAGTTCCCTTTACATAAACTGTCACTGAAATGTTGAAATCTACCCTAGGTGGTAGATGCAGTGGTGATTTTTACACTCGTAAGATTTTCTTCTGTATTGTTTGAGTTGAATTTTAAAGTTAATGTGATCTATTTTTTTATGATAAAATGAGAAAGGTATTATTATTTTGTAAAATAAAAAATTAACTCCCC
>NW_007729222.1:231984-233059 GCF_000696425.1 Galeopterus variegatus | reverse complement strand
AACTGTCACTGAAATGTTGAAATCTACCCTAGGTGGTAGATGCAGTGGTGATTTTTACACTCGTAAGATTTTCTTCTGTATTGTTTGAGTTGAATTTTAAAGTTAATGTGATCTATTTTTTTATGATAAAATGAGAAAGGTATTATTATTTTGTAAAATAAAAAATTAACTCCCCAAATCTGAAGTTCTCTCCATGTTAAGTATATAAGTGGGCTAGTGCCAATTATAAACAGAAGTTTTTCTGGTCTTAATTGAAGCTGTAGAAAACCTAAAAAAATCAGTCTCCCATACACTCCCACCTAAAAATTTTATAATATAATTGTTATTTTCTTTCCACTTTTTTTCTCATTATTTGTTAGCAATTTGGGGAGTTGAATAAAGTCTGATTTTTAGCATAAGAAATTTTCATTTAGAATCAACTTCTACTGTTCAGTTCTCTTCAAAGATCCTATGGACTATGTATTATGAAAGCTAATAATTTATTACTACAATTCATCTCCTGGAATGAGCACTGATAGTATATTTTATTAACAACCACATTTAAAAGAACTAATCATATATTAAGTTTACACATAATTGTTACTCAAATACGTCATTTGTTGAACTATTCATATTTTATTGTAACTTTTATCAATATATGTGTAATGGTCACTAAACTAAAATTACGATGGCAAGAATTATACTTTATACTTTAGCTAAGCTTTGAATGCCTGATTGCTAATACTATGCCAGGCACACAGAAATTGCTCGAGAAGACATGTGCTTTATTTGAATTGTTCACTAGATTTTATCCTAGTCAAAATAACATATTAATATGCTTTTTAAAAGAATTAATATTTAGGGCCCTATAATAAAGAGTTTCTGTTCTGCTTGTTATCTGTTCCCAAGACAAAAAAATATTCTATTTTATTCTTGTTCTTATCTCCAAGGCTTTAAATAATTTGCTTACATGAGGGTACTTCAAAAAAATTCATAGGAGAAGAGAATTAAAAGACAATACAAAACTTTCCATGAGCTTTTTAACATACCCTCATATAGTTATTTAAAATCGATCTTCTGGGGCCGGCCTGGTGGC
>NW_007729222.1:228087-230905 GCF_000696425.1 Galeopterus variegatus | reverse complement strand
TCTTTCCTAGTGAAGGCCTGCATGCTAAGTGAAAATTTTAAACTTACCTACACCACTCTTTACATGTTTTCAGTGACCCTAATGGCCCTCTCTTCCTCTGTAGCAACAGACTAAAACTTCCACTTACTGTCTTTCAATCATATGTAGGTGATATTCTATGCTCTGCTCTCTGCTCTTATGTCTACCTTTCCTTAACAATCTTTACATTCTGTCTAAAATATACAGGATAGTTTTTGTTCTTTGAAAACTAATCCCCAAACTCCTGCTCTAATCTGAATAGCTTTTCTTAATTGAAACACATTTTACACATTTTTATGCATTGATTTCCCTTTACGATTCACCAGATTTTAATTCACTGTTTCTTGGATCTATGTCTTGGTATTTTGGCTTATTTTTTGTGTCTTTATTCCTAAGAAAATGTACAAGGAAATTGCCTTCATTTGGTACAATGAGAGTGGAGTTGTGTATTACTTGTTTACATGAAAAAATATTTTTGTTCATTAAGTACACTCCATATAATCTCATTTAATCCTCACAACAGCAAGATAAGTTGAAGCTGTTGTATTCTCATTTGACAAATGTAAAAGCTAAAACCCAGAGGTATTATCAATTGGTTAAGTTCATATATCTTCTTTTTCAAAAGTATACGTTACTTGTATAACTACCACAAGTAACAACTATGTAAATATATGTTAAAAAGTGAAGGAGTAACCATTCCTTGCCTTATATTCACAAGCTAGCTTGTGATTCCCACAAACTAATGCTGCCTGAAATTAAGAAGTTAGGTCAAAAATTTCCAGTCATGGATATGGGCAAGTTTATTTGTAAATTGAATGACCAGAGTCAGGTCATAATGATAATAATAACATCACTAAGTAAGTAACTAAAAAATTGTAGTCTTCTAAACTATGAAATACTTATACATAATTTTATTTTTTAATTCAACCTTTCTATGATAACGAGGTAATATGTAACATTAACAGTGGAGGGGGGGAAAACACATACACACAAAAACACACCAAGAAGTGCAGATAGACAGTTTTCCCTCAAGATGTTCATGAAGGACAGATTCCCGGAGCTCACATATTTTCTAGCAGCATCTAACTCTCTAAAAAACAAACCATCATGCATGCTACCCAGATAGAATTTATCATTGTTAGCTTTGTATTATCCTAATTAGTTTGTGAACATATGTACCTACAAATTGTTGAGTGTAGACATTAAACATTTATTGGAGACAGTTTAAGTGGTTTATGGTTCCAGTCTGGATTTAGACCTTGGTTTAAATCCTAGCTCTGCCACTTGGTCATGTGAACCTCAGCAAGTTACAGAATATCTCTAAGCCTTGGTTTCCCTGTTAATAAATTACCAGTAGTAAACTCATCAGACTATGCTTATGACTAAACGCTCTGCCACTTGGTCATGTGAACCTCAGCAAGTTACAGAATATCTCTAAGCCTTGGTTTCCTGTTAATAAATTACCAGTAGTAAACTCATAAGACTATGCTTATGACTAAATGACGTGATGTGCAGAGGAACTAAGCAAGTTTTCAGGCACAAACATTTTGTCAGTGTCAGATATAAAAACTGCTAATTTCCTAAGAGATGAGGTTGGTGGGGGAGGGGAAGGCATACTGATGGTGTGCACCAGTGCATCATTTATTGTAAAATGGTCAGAAGGAGAGAAATACAAAAAATAAGTAAATAATTTGCTCCCAAACTCTGTCCTGCCTTTGATAACAAATATTCTATGTTCTGTGACATAATTTGAGTCACACTCACTCACTGCTTTTCCTCCAGTACAAGAAAAACAAAACGTGTGTCACACTGAAGTTCAGCTTCCTTCCAACACTGTACTGTGCCCGTGTCACGCCCACAGAGCATATGGCCTACAGAACATTCTCTTCTACATTTTGCACCTAAATCTTCCCCCCTCTGGGGATGTCTTCTTGCTTCTGGGTCTTATGCATTTAAGGAGACGTACTGCAGTTCTTCCTCAAGTACCATTTAATCCGATAGAGAAGGAAGATGCACTAATATCTAGCTCTCATTTGATTTTGCTGCAATAACATGCGAACGCAAACCTGTTTGGTGTGTTTTAGCTGATGCTACATAGTATCTTTCACAAAACTCCACTGCATTTGCTCATCTTTGAAGTCCAGTTTTTAAGTGAGACCATTTTAGTTGAAATGGTAGTGAGCAGTAAGGGAATTTGGGGAGAATAGGAGAGGTGACAGCTATCATAAACAAGAGTACATTTATTTCTTTCACACAAGTGGCTTATCTGACTATTCTTAACGAAGTCAGTTCCTGCATAGATACCAGTTGCTTAATTAATTTTTATATAACCAAGAGTCTGGCACACACAGGCAAGTACCACTTTTACATTATGTGCTAATACGATGAAATATTTGGCAGGGTACATCTAGTACCAGCTGTTTCTGCTTTAACAACATTTGCAAAGGATTTCTTAATTTTAGCCTATGGACAGAAAGATATTGCTGAGCAGGGTAATTCAGAACCATATTTCATTCAATATCATAATAAACTGAATGCAGTATAACCAGCAGTTTATTACAACGGATAACGAGGATTTAAACTTTTTAAATGACCAATCCATTTTCATCACGTAACTGTCTCCATATTTTAGACCCAGTGGTTGTTGGTGTAGCATCAAGTCTTTAATTTTTGTTGCCCCATATTTGTCCTTGTTGAGCTGGTGGTCTTCTCAAGTGTGGAAGTTGTCTAACGCGTAAATCAGGTGTGTCTCTATTTACTTAAGTCTCTTCTGGACTCATGGATTTCCTCCTTTAATGCT
>NW_007729222.1:225732-226830 GCF_000696425.1 Galeopterus variegatus | reverse complement strand
TTTTTTGTTTTCTTCTGATCCTCAAGTATCAACGCTTCTTCTATTTTCTATTCTCCTCTTCCTCATTATATCTTTTATTATTATTGTGTGAGGCACTTCCGTAGCCCTTACTATGTGCCAGTGCTATTTTTGGCAAATCATATATATATATGTGTGTGTCACTTAATATATATAGTCAGATACATCATATATAATACACAGCCAAACAAAATATATATTATGTGTATTTTATATATATATGTGTGTGTGTGTGTGTGTATGTGTATTGCCAAAAAATAGCACTGGCACACAGTAAGGGCTATGGAAATTTCTCATACAATAATAATGTAACTCAAGCTAATAATATTATCTATTGTTGCAGCTGGGCAGAGGGGTGGGTGAAATAGATGAGCTTGTTTAAACTGCCATACATGAGAGAACTTACATTGAACAGGCATCAATTTGCTATGTGAAAAATGATTCCCCAGCTCAATAAATAAGATAAATTCACACATAGACACATGCTAGTAAAATAGCAGAACAAAAAGGAAAGAGAAAAGGCAGCCAGTTCCAAAGTACATTATCTGTGAAGTACCAGAAATGAAATAAGCAGCAGATTTCTCAAATGCAATAAATGAAAACACAGGAAATGGAAAAATAACATTGAAATGTTGAGGGAAATAACTGTCAATCTGGAATTCAGTAACCAACTAAAGTATCACTGGACAGTGTGAACACACAAAGACATTTTAAAAGATTGAGCACGTAGGAGGAAATTAGAAGAAAGAGGTTTTCAATATTCTTAAACTTTTTCAGAAGACAAAAAATGTTTCTTACCTATTAAGTGATTTATTTGTAGTCACAAACAGAATAGTGAATGAATGTCTAACTTCCAAAGCATGTAAGAAGGAAAAATAGAATATATTAAATTTGATCAACTTAGTAGAAAGCAGGAAAAGACAAAGAGCAATAAAAAGATGTTAAGAGTAAAAAATTAAAATGAAAGAAATTAAAACCAAATAATTATGCTAATGAATGAAACTGTTGTGTTAACAGACTAATAGTATCTGATAAATTAAATGGCCCACCCACACACATACATACACACACACACACACA
>NW_007729222.1:220612-224524 GCF_000696425.1 Galeopterus variegatus | reverse complement strand
GCCGCCGCGCTTCCCAAGCGGCGCACTATCCAGTGCGCCACCGGGCCGGCCCGAAAAATTATTTTTTAAAATCTCTTATTGTACACATGGATATGGTATGCTTCTCCCAAAACTAATAAGAGAGCCACAAATGAACAAGTATATATATTTGAACTTTGTAACTAGTAGGCATGGTATATGACCAATAAATGGTCATGGTCATGAAACCAATAACTGGTTTCATGGTATATGAAACCAATAAATTGTTTTCAAGCACACATGAAAAATTCACAGACTGGTCATGAACCAAAACTCAAAATATCAGAATCAGAGAAAAAATATTTTTCTGGCACAATGCAATAAACTTAGATATCAATGTAACATCGTTAAAAATACTTTTTCAGAGAAATGAACAATTGTAAGTAAGTTATACATTCATTATAAAGGGAAATTATAAAATACTTATAAGTTAATGGTGACTCCCACCTTTACCTCTCCAACCTAGTCCTCACATCTAAACTTGAGACTCACACATCCAATGGCCTATTTCATATATCAACCAGATCGCCTAATAAACATCTTAAATTTAACATGTCCAAAACAACTGGTCTTTCTCCCCAAATTTGTTCCACCTGCAATTCTGTCCATCTCATTTTTAACAAACCAGTCTTTTCAATTTCTGAAGACAAACAATCTTAGAATAATCATTAATTTCTCTCTCATAAACCTCATGTGCAATTAATCTGCAAATCCTGAAGGCTCAACTTGAAGATAGAACCAGAATCTTTCCCTTTTCTTTTCCTCCTCTGCCCTTGCCCCTTCTCTCTCACACACACACACACACACACACACACACACACACACACACACACAACCAGCCCTCAATCAACTCTAGCCTGTAATATTGCAATAGAGTTATAAAAGGTCTCTCTCTCTGCTTTTACTCTCGACTATATGTCAATATCGATGGATATACACATGATGTATACAATACATTCTATTCACATCATTGCTAAATAATGCCTTTAGGAAAAAAAACAGATTGGAATTTTTTTTTTCTCACAGGTAAAAAGAAAGTTACAGGGTTGCCCTACCTTAAATTCTATTTTTAGGATAATGACAGTGATTTCTTTGAGTTTTTCAGAATATATTATTCCTAAATAAAATATTAATTGGATTATTTTTATAAACAGTTTTTTTCATATGTACATTTCCAGTAATTTAAGGTAAAAATCACAAGGATGATTGCAGTTGTCTAGATGTAAATCCATTAGACAATCAGACCTATGAAGTACACAGCTCCAGAATAAAATACAAATGGCAACTCCTAGAAGAAAGTTACAAAGGATGCTTCCTGGAGGTGTGCAACATTGGTCCCTTTGTTTACGTATCAGTGAAAGTGGCCGAAGCAAATTAAATATGGGTCCCAATTACTGACTTCTTTATAACAGAATAATTTACCCATAATCATATAATAGCTTCATAGTGGAGACCCTTTGACTTTGGGCTTGGCCATGTGATTGATTCCTTTGGCCTTGCGTTGTTAGTAGTGGACATGACATGAGCAGAGGACTGAAATGAATTTTTTTTTTTGTGACGGGTAAGGGGATCATAACCCTTTGCTTGGTGTCGCCGGCACCGCGCTCAGCCAGTGAGCGCACCGGCCAGCCCTATATAGGATCCAAACCCGCGGCCTTGGCGCTCCCAGCGCTGCACTCTCCTGAGTGAGCCACGGGGTCAGCCCAGGACTGAAATGAATTTGGATGGTTAGTTGCTCTCTTGAATTCTTACCTCTTGCCACCTGTAGCCTCTGGTCTAAGAAAGATGACACACATATGGAGCTGGCCTAAATGACTTAACAGAGCTTGGAGCCAAGCCTAGCTGAACTCAACATAGATCAACCAAATTCCAGATGACACACAGATGCCTGAGTGAGAAATTGTATGACAATGGGGTTTGTGGTCGTTTGTTACAGTGTTAGTATGACCATGGTTGACTGTGAAAAAGGCCCACAACTGAAATAGCTAAATTGTATGACAAAATGTGCTGTGGTCTGTTTTTTGTGAAGGTTATATTACAGTGAGTTTCTAGAAAGTTTACAATGCATCATTCCTGCTCTCAGAGGTAAAATCATCAATCATCCATCCTCCTTGTTCCCTGTATAATTTAACAAACATGCATTTGGCATCTCCTAGGTTCCAGGACTCATGCTGGTTTCAGGGTATACAGAGATTAATGGAGCATCACCAGTGGCCTCAAGGAGCTTATAAGTAATTGAAACAGATAGACCAGTAATATAGCAAAGGGAAGTCACATGATCAGCCATTATACAAAAAGCCCTGAACAAAGATGCCAAGCTCATTTGATGTGCAATAAACCAGCACTAGGGCTAATCTGTGATTATGGGTTGAAGCTTTTGCTTTGTGGAAACCAGCCCACATGCATGACAAGTGAAGCCATAGTTTTGGTTTTTATCAGCACCACCCTCCATGGAATTGGGTCTAGTGAGAAATTAGTTAATGATCACAAAGATGGATTACGTTTTGTAAACATGAGCATACTAATTATCCTGATTTGATCACCACATATTGTACACACATATTGATATTCAACTCTGTACCACAGATATATAAAATCAATTGTTTCAATAAAAAAGCTGTCATAAGATAAAAAGTTAAAAAAAAAAAACGACTGTAGATCTAATGTGCCTCCACAAAGCAATTTAGGGATTAAGAGAAAGGTCTATACAACTCAAAATTCTGATAACCTCATTTATTCAGAACACAGTTGAAATGCCAGGACACAAATTTTTAAAAACTTCTGGATAAATAAAATAGATGTCACAACGTCCATGAACTTCATGTATTTTACTATAATATTTATCCTGGAGTAGTTGGTTAGCAAGTCTCCAGACACAATAGTGAATGCACGCAGAGCCTATATGTAAAGTTAGAATCTAAAAATGATATTAAAATAACAGCCACTCGATGAACTCATTGAGATTGTGGGATTTAAAGAGAAGAAAACCAGTGAACTTATAATAAGAGAAAACTATGTTTGAATGGAAATAAAAACAGCAGTTTCTACAGCAGGTAGGACTGAGGAGTGTGGCTTTTTTCCATGGGGAACTTGCCTCTATAAAGATGCCCCTTGTGGATTATATTATTTAGAGGATTTACGGTCTGACAACTGGTATTTCATATGCCTCTTACCTATGCTTCTTACCTATGCTTCCTCTGATCTTTCTTCGTCATTGTCTTACCAATTCTGATGTTAACAAATGTAGTAACAGATACCTCTGCCCTCTGCTCCTCCCGTTCCCCTCACTGTCCTTCCTCATTTGAAGGCCAACTCTGCCACATCCTTGCTGTTTCTCTTGGGAGAGCCACTTATTTTTTCTCAGCTTAAATTTCCTCATATGTAGAATGGAAATTATGTTTACCTTGCAGAGTTGCACTGAAGATTAGAAATCATACATCCGAAATGTTCACCACAGTATCTGGCACATGGAGTGAACGGACGAGTAAAAAATTAAATATCTGAATAGGTTTCTGATAGATCTTGAACATAACCAGTGCCATTTCAGGCAAGGCCAAGCACAAATGGCCGCCCACCCCTCCTCCCTTCCCTTTATGAGGAGCCTGGTGACTTCTGTGAAATAGAAACCCTTTTGCTTCTGCACAGGTGCAATGCCCCTCCCTCACAGTGCCCCTCCTTGACTGCTTCAGCCAGCCCTTGGTGCCCTACAGCCCACATAAGCTCTCCCACCCCAACGACGGCTGCTGCTCTCCATTTTGAGTGCAGCCCTGCAGATTCTTTTCCTTTAATAAAGCTTGATTGGTACCCAGCATTTCAGCTCACTTTCTTTCAGTTTCTTTTTTTTTTTTTTTTGTCTTTTGTCTTTTTCCATGTCCAGCAACGGATCGCAACCCT
>NW_007729222.1:218939-219413 GCF_000696425.1 Galeopterus variegatus | reverse complement strand
CGCAGGTTCGGATCCTATATAGGGATGGCCGGTGCGATGCGCTCACTGGCTGAGTGCAGTGCTGCCGGTCACAAAAAGGACAAAAAAAAAAAAAAAGAAATCTGAGTATTTCTAGAATAACATTTTTTATACATGCATAAGTTGAGGGAAAAGGAGATTAGCATTTGTTGTAGCTCTTCTAACTTCAACAACAGGATATTTGGCCTGATTTCTTTCATTATCTCAACTCTATTGACTGCCATGCATATCAAAGACCTTAATTACAGAGATGAAAGACATGATTCACAGTTGATAAGAAAGAAAATCATTACAGTGTCACAAGCAACCTCCTGCTTTCCTGAGCAATGATATGGTCTGATTGAAGAACACTGCACTGTAATTATGGTATCCTTTTAAGCATGATTGTAACTGTAAAAGATTTGTCCTCTTTTGACAACAAGCTGCTTTTTGTTCATGAGATAAATTGGCTCATTT
>NW_007729222.1:215989-217313 GCF_000696425.1 Galeopterus variegatus | reverse complement strand
ACACACACACACACACACACACTCTGCCCTGTGTCGAAATCACTTCTGTTTATGTCAGTTTGTCTCATCGTGGTAATTAGCTTTTAGTGTCCTGGCATATTCAGGTATATTTTATAGTTTCAATTTTGTATAACCATATGGGTTATATGTAGATTTTTCCCTACAAATTTCTATGTTTTTCACTTCCTTGTTACCAATTAAAAAATTCCTCTCTGGGGAATGCAGTATTGCTCATCAGATAATCCAAAGTTGAACATTCAAATATGTTCCAAGAGGAATGTGAAAAAAAAAGTTTATTTTTTCAACTATGAGAAAATTAGCATTTCTATTATTAAAGAATATTTGCAAATCAGTATTTTATATTAAAATTCAAAAAGTTAGACTTAATATATGTAAATTAGTACAACCACTATGGAAAACAGTATGAAGGTTTCTCAAACAACTACAGATAGATCTTCCATATGATCCAGCAATCCCACTTCTAGGTATATACCCTGAAGAATGGAAATCATCATGTCGAAGGGATAATAGTGTATTTAAATGACAAATTAGAAATAGAAATTTGTTTTTAAACAGCTTGATTAGAAACATCTGTGAACATGCCTTTATGAGTCAACAAATCTGTAATCATTTTATTGGATTCCTTTGTCAGCTAATATGAAAGCACTGTTATTTTTAATAAGAAGGTTTATTTCATTCACACTTATCATGATAACTGATGTGATATAACTTCTCTTGCATATTTTTCTCTTTTCTCTGAGTTATAGCTATGTCTAGTAATTTTGTTTTGGAATTTCCTATATTTTGCCATATTGGCAGATCAGAATCATTTTATTTTGACATAGGGTATTTAATAATTTATGATGATTCATATAAAAAGTCTCAACTTTTTTACTTTGTTTTCTTACAGTTCAGTACCATCCTGTTATTCTCTTGCTTCCCAATTTTTTTAGATTTAATTTTTTAAATTTTATTTTTAATCAACAACCAATCATTGTATATAGTATATATTTGTAGGATACATTGTTATGTGTAAAGCACCCAAAAGATTCCCAGCAAAGTGAGGATAAAATCAAGCTCCTTAGCCTCATTTACAAAGTCCTGTGTGGTATCACTGGCAGACTTCTGTCACCTCATTTTCTTTCATGATCTCCAAGCCTTACTCTGCTCCAGCCACAATGGCCTCCTCTCTGCATTTTAATCTCACCAAGCACTTTGTTCCTGGCCTTTGCAATATAAAATCTTCAGTGCTTATTTCAATGTAATCATTTATTAATAATTATCGAAGTTATGAAAGAATAAATGAGTATTAGTAGAACTGAGA